>NC_088917.1:40513636-40816666 GCF_963576675.1 Euphorbia lathyris | reverse complement strand
AGAAATTAACCTACCAAAAATAAATCAAATTTGACTTGGTAATTAAAAAGGATTTTTGGTAGGATAATTAATTAATTTTGGGTGAATTATCTAAATAATATTTTATGAGATTATGTGCAGATTTTTAAAGATAAAGGTGAAGATTTTTAAGGATCAGAATCAATGACCCACTCGGCGCATCAAATTCAAATAAAAGTAATGCAGAATATTTTGGCAGATTTTTAGGGATTATCTTTGGGCTTTTTGTATTTAAATAATTAGATTTTTTTCCCCAAAGATAAATAAGTTTTTATTAGATAATAATTGGAGAGTTATTTTTCCATTAGAATAGCTTTTTATTAATTAGTCTTTCGTTAGGAAAGCTTTTTTTTTAATTAGTCTTTCATTAGGAAAGCTTTTTATTAATTAGTCTTTCATTAGGAAAACTTTTTATTAATTAGTTTTCCATTAGGAATAGGTTTTAGTTTTTCCTTATAAATAGTTCCAATTGTTAGGAATTATGGACATCTTTTATCTTTGTAAAAACCTAAGCTCCCACCTTGAGAAATCCTCTCCACCTCATCCGTCTCCTTCAACCTTCATTAAAGACAGCTCCGAAGCTCCGTTCACCGAGGATTGCTCAAGTTCCATCCTTAAGTCCTAGGAAGACGCCTGCATTGGTAGACAGGTTCCTTAAAAGGGATTTTTCTTCTTTTATATTCTGTCTAGCCTCTGATCCATGTTATGAATCCTAGGCTCATTGTATCTTCGTGACAATACTTTTCATCTTTGATATATATTATAGTTTTGTTTGTTCAATTGCTTTATTGCTTTAATCTTTGTCTTACGCTTTGTCTGATTGGTTTAACTCATTCGATAATCCCAAAATTAAGTTGGCACATATTGCGAGCTGAATCTGACCTAGTCAGTGCCTATAGGATTGACGACCTTATAGAAGATTAAGCCCAAATTGCTTAGCCTAGAGCTAATTTCGGCCTTACAAGGGAATCACGAACTAGGGACCTCAGGAGGATAGGTAGGGTTAATCGCCTCAGACACAAGTGACTTAGATTAGGTTTTAATTCCGTTGTCTAAACAATCTATTTTCATTATCATCGTATCCCCTCATGTTCCTTCGGGTAATTACATTGGTAAAAGATCACCTAGGAGTAGTTTAACTTAATTAGGAGTATAATAACTTAGTTCGAATTAGCATAACTTAGCTAGAAGTAGAATAATTCAACTAGGAGTAGGTTAACTTAATCAAAACAAACTCAAAACCCACACAGCCTAGATAACACCTGAAACCGAGTAACTCGATACTTGTAGAAATAAATCCTGTGGACGATACCTGGACCTATCCAGAATTTTATTACTTGATAACGACGGGGTACACTTATCCTTTAGTGAGCCTTCTGTAACGGGAGGCGCATCAAGTTTTTGGCACCGTTGCCGGGGATTTATTTCTTCTGCAATATCGAACCAAAGGTCGATTTGTTAGTTTAGACATTCCTTTGTGAATATCTTTGTGAATATCATCTATACTTGTTTATCTATACTTGTTTATAATCGTTTATACTTGTTTATATATAATCCTTTATACTTTTCTTTTCGTGAATATTTGTTTTTAATTTTTATTGCTATTTCTAATGATTCTTCTTTTTTGAGAAAATGGCTAGAAACAATGGAAATAAGGAGTCTGTTACGCATTTGCTTAACTTCCTATCTACCCATAAAGATCAAACTGATGATTTGTATGCCTCAATTAAAAATTTATGCATACAAAAAGGGATCCTAGTTGATTCAACCGCGGACAAATCAATTAAAGAACCCAATTTGGTAGGTCAGGTTGATCAGGTAATATCTTTTCCCATTAACAATGAAGAACTGATCCCTAATTATGAGAAACCAAAAGTTTCAATATTAATTGAAGAATCAGTTGAAATTGAGCCTCCAGAGAAGAATCCAAAAATAGAAGAGTTCAGATTTGCTCTATGTCCAGAAAATTTCATTCTCTTTGATCTACCTAGAGAATCAAAAAGGGAGCAAACTAAACTTTTTCATAATTTATTTAAATTTGATCCTTTGTTTTCATTAAAATTCTTTGAAACTGATAATCGGTTTTGCAGGTACGGATTATTTATTCAGGAATTTGAATTCCTAACGCGAATGTCAGCATACACCTAGGCGGGAATTCTATGTCGAGCTCACCGACTATAACGTAGCGCTTCTTGGGAGGCAACCCAAGTTTTAATAAAACTTTTCAAGTTTATTTTTTTTAGATTATACATTGATCTTTTAGTTTAGTTGTTTAGTTTTCTTTTACGTTTTTTTAAGTGTTCGGGTTTAAAATTAAAAAAAATAATAATAATATATTTTTTCGGACCTTCTGCCTGCCAGCTCGTAACGAGCTGGGAAAAAAGCGTAATTTCGCCCCGGGAGTTCCAGCTCGTCGAGCTGGGCACTGTCGCCCAGCTCGGCGAGCTGCTCAGCCGAAATAAGCAACAGTTCGGGATTTTTAAATCCCGAACGGAGTTAAAAAAATAAATAAAAAAAATAAAAATAAAAAATCGTGTCGCGTTGTTTTATTTTAATTTGTTTTAGTACGTTATAATCCCAAGAATTGTACACTCTATCCGAAGTTAAAGTTTCGTTATTTGTTTTTGAGGACTGAAAACCGAATCTAAGATTGCATGACAACTAGTTTAGGTGTAAGACACAATCCTTGTATCTGTAAAAACATGAGCTAAAGTTTGCATTTAGACCCTACTTTTGAAAAAATGCTAAAATCATTACTTAGGTAGATAACTTAAGAATTGAAGGCATGTGATATTAAACTTGAGTTTGGGGAGAACTAGTAAGCACAAATTTGAAACCCAAGAACTGTGAGTTGAATTTGAGCCCAAGAGCGAACATCAAAAAGCTCTTTTTCTTGACATTTTTGTGTGAATGCTTTGACTTGTGGAAAGATTACAGATTTTGCACCTAATGCTGAGTTGAACCTACATGCGATGATTTGAGATCTTAAACGATGAATCAGCCTCATTAGAATTAACCTTTTCTTTACCTTATTTTCTCTTTTTCATCTACTCTAGGAAGCCCCTTTGAGCCTGTATTTTTGTATCTTGTAGATTTTTCTTTCGTTCTAACCTTTATTTTTTTTTGCAAACTATCACTTAGTTTGTTACCTAACCCGAGTTTTTACAAAGCTCAATTTGAGCCTTTGTTTTCTTCTAGCGCTTTTTCTTTGTTTATGGCACTATAGTAGCAAGCCAAAAGGCTAAGAGGTGAATGAGCATCACTATTAAAAAAAAGAGAAAAAAAGAGAAAAAAGGAATAGAAAAAGAAAAGAAAAGAGACGAACAAAAAGGGGAGAACTTCATTCCCCAGTTCTTAAAATCAGAACGTCTCAAGAGAAAAAAAAATAATGAATAAAAAGCTCAGTCACTTCATATTTGCTAAGGCCATTTTAACTTTGTTTTTCTAGTGCTAGAACTATTAACCCTTGTTGTACCTTTAACCCTCTTCTAACCACATTACAACCCCAATTCGAGGCTGTTTTTGATATCATCGGAGTCATGTAGCATAGTAGAGGAACTCGGATGAACGTGCAAAGTCAACGTAATCCTAAGCAAGAACATAAGCCGAGAGTAAACACTTTAGCCACTAAAAATTGTGTGAATTGAGTGAACTACCTATGGTGAGGTGTTTTACTTAGCTATCCCCTTAAGCTCGTTTAATTAAACATGTATCTTTTTCTTAAAAATATGACATGTGATAATTGAAATGCGGCTTTTGGATATCGTATCTCTATTTTGTACTTCCGAATGCATGTAATTACAGATGCTCGAAATTGTGTCAGGCACCTAGTAAAACCAGGAGGTTTTCTAGCTTGGCTTGTGATTGCGGGTTTAGTTTTTTAGTTTACTTGGGGACAAGTAAAACTTTAAAGTGTGAGGAGGTTTGATAGGGGTCAAAAACCCCTATCTTTTAGTACGGTTTTAGAGACTATTTTGTATCTTTTATTTTCTTTTTATTTACTTTAATAGTAAGTTATTACTGTTTTGTCAATTTTATGTTTTTAAATTACTTTTTTGCTTTTTATTAAATATTCCTAACTTTTGTCAAGTATTTTGTCACTTTTAATAAATTAATCTCTATTTGTTATTTTGAGCTTTATCTGTACCCAAAATTAAGAAATTAACCTACAAAAAATAAATCAAATTTGACTTGCTAATTAAAAAATGATTTTTGGTAGGATAATTAATTAATTTTGGGTGAATTATCTAAATAATATTTTATGAGATTATTTGCAGATTTTTAGAGATAAATGTGGAGATTTTTAAGGATCAGAATCAAGGACCCACTCGACGCATCAAATTCAAATAAAAGTCATGCAGAATATTTTGGCAGATTTTTAGGGATTATCTTTGGGCTTTTTGTATTTAAATAATTAGATTTTTTTCCCCAAAGATAAATTAGTTTTTATTAGATAATAATTTGAGAGTTATTTTTCCATTAGAATAGCTTTTTATTAATTAGTCTTTCGTTAGGAAAGCTTTTTATTAATTAGTTTTCCATTAGGAATAGGTTTTAGTTTTTCATTATAAATAGTTCCAATTGTTAGGAATTATGGACATCTTTTATCTTTGTAAAAACCTAAGCTCCCACCTTGAGAAATCCTCTCCACCTCCTCCGTCTCCTTCAACCTCCATTAAAGACAGCTCCGAAGCTCCGTTCACCGAGGATTGCTCAAGTTCCATCCTTAAGTCCTAGGAAGACGCCTGCATTGGTAGACAGGTTCCTTAAAAGGGATTTTTCTTCTTTTATATTCTGTCTAGCCTCTGATCCATGTTATGAATCCTAGGCTCATTGTATCTTCGTGACAATACTTTTCATCTTTGATATATATTATAGTTTTGTTTGTTCAATTGCTTTATTGCTTTAATCTTTGTCTTACGCTTTGTCTGATTGGTTTAACTCATTCGATAATCCCAAAATTAAGTTGGCACATATTGCGAGCTGAATCTGACCTAGTCAATGCCTATAGGATTCACGACCCTATAGAAGATTAAGCCCAAATTGCTTAGCCTTAGAGCTAGTTTCGACCTTACAAGGGAATCACGAACTAGGGACCTCAGGAGGATAGGTAGGGTTAATCGCCTCAGACACAAGTGACTTAGATTAGGTTTTAATTCCGTTGTCTAAACAATCTATTTTCATTATCATCGTATCCCCTCATGTTCCTTCGGGTAATTACATTGGTAAAAGATCACCTATGAGTAGTTTAACTTAATTAGGAGTAGAATAACTTAGTTCGAATTAGTATAACTTAGCTAGCAGTAGAATAATTCAACTAGGAGTAGGTTAACTTAATCAAAACAAACTCAAAACCCACACAGCCTAGATAACACCTGAAACCGAGTAGCTCGATACTTGCAAAAATAAATCATGTGGACGATACCTGGACCTATCCAGAATTTATTACTTAATAACGACGGGGTACACTTATCCCTTAGTGAGCCTTCTGTAACGGGAGGCGCATCAGTAAGTTACCTCGTTTCGATTCAAGCATGCTAAACCGCTTTAGCACCTTTTCGATATATGTAGCCTGTGAAAGACCAAGCAGTCTTCTTGATCTATCTCTATAGATCTTTATACCTAGTATATAAGCTGCTTCACCAAGGTCTTTCATGGAGAAGTTACCTGATAACCATACTTTCACCGACTGTAGTAGAGCTATGTCATTTCCCATTAGTAATATATCGTCCACATATAATATGAGAAATGCAACTGAGCTCCCACTTTCTTTCTTGTAAATGCAAGCTTCTTCGCAATTTTGTTCGAAACCAAACTGTTTTATGGTTTCGTCAAAACGTTTATTCCAGCTTCTAGATGCTTGCTTGAGTCCATAAATGGATCTCTGAAGTTTTAAAACTTTGGTTGCATCCTTAGATGTGAAACCTTCAGGTTGCATCATATATACATCCTCAAGCAGGTTTCCGTTTAGGAAAGGTGTTTTCACATCCATTTGTCAAATCTCGTAATCGTAGTGAGCGACAATAGCATTCAATATTCTGATTGATTTGTATATGGCTACAGGAGAGAAAGTTTCTTCATAATCAATTCCTTGCTTCTAACGATATCCTTTCGCTACTAACCTAGCTTTGTAGGTGCTAACCTTTCCATCCATGTCGGTCTTCTTCTTGAAGATCCACCTGCACCCAATGGGTTTTATCCCTTTGGGTGGATCAACCAAAGTCTACACTTGGTTAGTGTACATGAAATCCATTTCAGAATTCATGGCCTCAAGCCATGCTTTAGAATCTGGACTGGTGAGAGCCTCTTCGTAGTTTTTGGGTTCGTCGTCTAACACAGGAACCTCATCATCATCTCCCACTAGAAAACCGTATCTAACTGGGAGTTCACGAACTCTTTGTGATCTACGAGTAGGTGGTGGCACTTGAGTCTCATCTAATGGGACTGCTTCGGGTTCCTCAACCGCCTCTGTTGTTTTAGCTGGTGTTTCTTCTTCTTGAACTTCATCAAGTTCAATCATGCTTCCCTTTTCTGTTTCTTCGAGAAACTCTTTCTCTAAGAAGGTTGCGTGCTTGGATACTATTACTTTCTGATCATCTGGATGATAGAAGTAATACCCCATAGTTTTCTTAGGGTATCCTATGAAGAAACATTTATCAGATTTAGAATCTAGCTTATCTGATGCTATGCGTTTTACAAATGCTGAACAACCCCATATTCTCATAAATGAGAAAGTAGGTTTTCTACCAATGAACAGTTCATATGGTGTGAAACTGGCGGATTTAGTTGGTACTCGATTTAGGGTGAAGAGGGTAGTTTCTAAGGCATAGCCCCAGAATGTCTTTGGAAGTAATGTTATGCTCATCATAGATCGTACCATATCTAGTAAGGTACGGTTCCTCCTTCCGGATACACCATGGTGTTATGGTGTATAAGGAGGTGTCCATTGTGAGCATATCCCACATTCAGTTATATAATTCAGAAAATCATCTGAAAGATATTCACCACCTCGATCGGATCGAAGTATCTTTATTTTCTTTCCTATTTGATTTTCTACTTCATTCTTAAAGCATTTGAATTTCTCAAAAGCTTCGGACTTGTGCTTCATCAAGTAAACATAACCATATCTGGTATGGTCGTCTATGAAGCTTATGAAGTATCTGAATCCTCCTCTTGCTTAGACTGACATAGGACCGCATACACGCTCGCCTTTATTGCTAAAGGGTATCTTTGTCATTTTACCTTTTAAACAGGCTTCGCATGTCTCCAATGATTCACAATCAATTGAATCTCTAAGCTCATCTTGATGTAGCTTAAGCATGCATCTTTTGTTTATATGTCCTAAACGACAATGCCACAAGTAAGTCGAATTATCTAGCTTATGTCTTTTGGTATCAATTGCGAATACAGAAATTTTGTCATCTAACACATAAATCCCATTTAGTGATATTCGTGAAAAATAGAAAATCCCATCTTTATAAAACTCGCAATGTTTGTTCTTTATTGAAATATGAAAGCTGTCATCAATAAGACAGCTAATAGAAATAATGTTTCTGGACATTTCTGGAACATATAAACAGTTCCTTAATTCTATTACAAGCCCAGAGGGCAAACTCAAACATAATCTCCAACAGCGAGCGCGGCAACTCTTGCTCCATTTCCCACTCGCAAGTTTATGCTTCCTTTCTTCAATTCCTTAGTCCGTTTTAGTCCCTGCATATTCATACAAATATGAGATCCACATCCGGTATCTAATACCCAAGATTCAGACTATGAAATTGTATTTATTTCAAAATAGAACATACCAGATGTTGAAGCATCGTCTTTTCCCTTCTTGAGGGATGCTAGGCACTCCTTGCAATTTTTTCTCCAATGCCCGTCTTTACCACAGAAGTGGCACTCTCCTTTGGGCTTCTTCACCTGCTTCCCCTTAGTGGGCATGGCCCTCTTGCCTTTCTTAGGATATTTAGGATTGGGAAAATTCCCTTTCCTCTTCTTTGATCCCTCTATGACAAGAGTCGATATTGACTTGTCTTTCTTCATATTGGGCTCAACTGTCTTGAGCATGTTTGCAAGCTCTTCAAGAGAAGTTTGCAAGTCATTCATCTGGTAGTTCATTATGAACTGTGAATAACTCTCTGGGAGGGATTGAAGGAGTAAGTCCACACTTAGCTCATGATCCATCACGAATCCAATACTAGAAAGCTTGGTAATATAGCCTATCATCTTGACACAATGTGTCATCACAGATGTGCCCTCTTGCATCATGCAACGATATAACAGTTTTGATATCTCGTAGCGTTCGCACCGAGTTTGTTTCCCAAACAACTCTTTCAGGTGCACGATGATGGAATAGGCATCCATCTCCTCATGTTGCCTTTGCAATTCCGGTGTCATCGATGCAAGCATGATGCATCCCGCGTGATCGTCATCAGTCTTATGCTTCTGGTAAGCATCGATCTCTTCGATGGGAGCATCATCAGCCGGGGTAGGGGGTATCGATGTATCATGTACATACCCTATCTTATCGAACTTCAAAACGATTTTGAGGTTGCGTTACCAGTCGGTGAAGTTTGAACCGTTCAACTTGTTATCGGTAAGTATATTTTGCAGATTGGTTTTAGTCATGATTTTAAGAGTGTTTAAATTTAACCTGAGAGTGAGAAAGAGTAAACGTATGTTATTCATTTGCTTTAAAGTACATCAATTTAAAATTATAGGTCTTTTAATTCATTTTAAATTGCTCCCACTATTTTGCCAAATTAATAGCCCTCCATATTAATTCGAAGAATTTCACAAATCCTTTAGTGAGCTAGGATCCTAACTCCTGAAATATCACCTTGAGTTTACTCAACAAGCTAGTCTCATTTATTAGGTAGATTCATACAATTAATCACATCAACAATGTGATTCTTAGGTTATTGGGTTACTAAGCACATTAGCAACTAATATGTTATTCATATTAATCCCAACCATATTGCCCATTAGTTTATGACAACATGAGTTTACCCATCCAATTATCATAATCTAATTTAAGTATTACCCCATATTCATGAAAAAAGCGATTTTCGATAATTCAGGTGTTACCATAAGACCGCGAGCTTCAGTTTACTCAAGAACCCAAAGGCCCCCAGTAGTACCAGCTGAATTATAATATTAGGGAGGGGCAGCCGATTTTAATAACTTGCTTATTTACTTAACTTTTAATTAGTGAGGGATTTTTATTTTAAATCTCATAATCTAACCTAGTCTTGATTTTCTTTAGCATACATCAGACACATACATTGGCGTATGTACATATTATCTAAATTATTCCGTTGAGCCAGAAACGGAATAAAAGACCAAACCTAGGGAAATACTAACTATTACATATTTCTCTTTAGGTCCTCCGTCTTCTCCATGGCGCCTCGAAATTACATCAATATTAATTTATATATTACTAAAGAAAACTTCAATTAACTTGAAGGGAATTAGATGAGAGGGGAAATTACAATAGATAGTAGATAGGCAGGTCACGCAGGTCCTATTTCAAAAATACCAAAAGACTAAATAGAGGGTCCAAATATGTCCATAACTCCAAACATGCACAGACTCAATTAAATAAATTTAATTGGTTGATTACCTAAAATATTTATGTAATATTTAGGTTAATCACATTAACTTGTCAAATTAACTTTCATCAAATTTTAATTCTATTAGTTCTGTATCTTCTATATTTAATCTAATTAAAATGTAACAATTACATATTAGATTAATATAACTATACAAAACTTTTGTTATGCATATCCCTGTTATTTTGTTTTAATTCATTTAACACTTTTGATTTACAAATAAGTAAAACAAACTTTTAAATAAATTCTTTTATTCGATAATCAAAACAGAAAACTATTAATTTCTGAAACATATATATATAAATATATTTAAAACTATTTTATTTTAAAACGGTTTTAAAATTAAATGGATACAATTTCGGGCCGGGCCCTTGAAGGGCCCCTGAACACGACCCGCTGCTGCCGTCTGGCAGCAGCGTCGCGACTGGTCGCCGCTGCCTTAGGGTAGCGACGCCCAGTCGCATTCGGTTGCTGCCTCGCGGCGCAACCCGGACTACTGTTCCCTTTTTTTATTAAATATAAATATATACATATATACATCAGTTTTAAAACGGTTTTAAAACGATTTTCAGAATATTAGAAAAGCTTTTAAAGATTTTCTGTTTTATCTTTAGAATTGATAAAACTAACTTTTATCAATCTAACTATAAAACTAATAGATTTTGTTATAATGATTATCAACCAAAATAATTAGGAACATATGCATAATCAATTTTAATTAATAATTAATTAAAACTTATTTATTTTAGAATTCATTAATCAAAACAGTTTTGTTAATTAACCTAACAATAAATATTTATTCAATCTGATTGAAAAACCTTTTAATTTTCATATATGAAATAACGGATTTAACGCAGGCTTTGATACCACTGAAGGAAAATAGGCAAACGTTTGGCAGCGGAAATATAAAATTTTAACCTATTTCCTTTAACCAAGATCCGTTAATCGTTATTTCATATAAAGAGGGATAGAAGGAAATACCTTTTGAAGTTCTATCTAATGTTGCAATCAAAGTGCCCTCAACTCTTACTCCGAGTTCACGAGCACAAAACAAAAAACACAATTCAAACAAAGATTAGAACTCAACCGTATAATAGCAACCAAAGCAGATTGCCTCTAATTAATCAACACAAGATCAAGGAATAAAAGAAAGCGATGAAATTCGATCGATCGGAAGCAAGCGGTGAACGATGATCCACTGCAGCAAGGGGTCGAAATTCACTATCTTCAGGATAGCTAGGCTAGCCGAAATTTACAGTTGAGGGGGGTATATATAGCCTCTTCCATCTAAACCCTAATCAGATAGAATTAGGTTACTGAATAAGAATTTAATTCGGAATAAAATTCTTATTGTTATTATCTATATTTATATTTAAATATAAAGATAATAATAACTTATTGATAGGATAATAATAGAAGCAATTTAATCTCATTAAACCTCCTAACTTATTTATCCTATAATTAATTTAATTCATAATCATAATCTAATTATAATTGTTTGAATTAAATCAATTCCTTTGTGTATTTAATATACTAAATTCGCCCCCCCCCCCCTCCCATACTACTGGGCCTTAGCGGACTCAGTTGGGCTTCCGTCAATTAATTAACATCTGTTTCTCTTTTGGGTTCCAAGTCTTATGTGTGACCCATTAGGTTCTTATTGCTTCTGGCCGTATACAACTATTAAATTAATTTTCTCAGAATTATATTTAATCTTTGTATAACTCAATGAGTATGCGAACTGTGATTGGCAGATCTGAAACATTCCCCCAGAGCTATAAGAAAATAAGTTGATTTTGTCGTTGACCTTTCTATATTAGTTACAGTATAATTCAATCCTTTGTCAACTACATCCTTGAACTGAATCTTATGACTATGGATAATGTCAAGTCATATATAGCGAGACGTTCGTTTTACTTGTACAGGCCGAGTTAACTCCAATTAGATAGGTTAAGTGAAATCTGCATTTCAAGTCTTAAGCTATCACCTTGCAAGGATTTAGAGTTAAGTCTTCCACAAGCGATCCTTGGATGTATCTCCCATTTTATCAGGACTGACAAATGCTCAATCCAATGTATAACTATCCTGCAATTACTTGCTGTGATACCCAACGTCTGCCGTACACACCCTAGAGTCATCCCTGTTATGGATCGTGTTACAACAGGATCAAAGCATCACATTCCATAATCCAGAATCACTAATTAATATTCCTTTGAGTCTTAGGATTACTTATACCTATTAATACCAATGAGATGAATAGGTGACAAGGATAAATCTACCCATCTTGTTATCTCAAGTCGGGTCCCCAATCCTAATGAACTCCATTCACTAGATCCATGTAACTGTCCAGATATCTGCATATCTGAAGCTTGTGAGATCAGCTCTCTGTCTCGACAGAAAATATTGTTACATGCAAGTCTCAACAGTGTTATGTCAATCCCTATTCAAAACATATCACTTGACTTGGGGTGGCTTTAAGTTTATTAGTTTATTATAATGTTTCGTCTCACTTCATGCTTGTATGAACACCTTATAATCACTTTAAATAAACTCAGGGATTTCCTTTTATTAGACTTATTTAGTTCTTTAAAAGTGGTTGCCTTTATACAGTTATGAAACCATATCTTATTAAAACAAATGACATAAAGAACAATTCATTTACATTAGGTTTATATCCTGGAACAATTGTCTATAGGACACTAAACCCCAACAACTGTAACTAATACGGAAAGGTCAACGACGGAATCAACCTGTCTTCTTATAGCTCTGGGGGAATGTTTCGGATCTGCCAATCACAGTTCGCGTACTCATTCCATTATACAAAGATTAAATGTAATTTTGAGAAATTAATTTAATGGTTGTATACGGCTAGAAGCAATAAGAACCTAATGGGTCACACATAAGACTTGGAACCTGATGCTCGTAAAGTATATAGCAATAAATAGGACAAGTGTATCCTATCGCAACAAATAATATAGTGCTTAAGCACAAGATCAAACCACAAGGACTATTTATCACAACTAGTCGACCTAAGGTAGGAAACGTAATTGTTCGGAAGGTTGAATAAGTTGTGGAGTGATTAAGGAGATAAATTTCTGAAATAAAAGATAAAAGCGTTTGATAGGGGAGGATTCGAATTAATTGATGAAACAATCTAAGATGGGGATTCCCTTAATTGGATTCCACGTATGATTTACTGGGATTCAGGTTTGTGTCCTAATGATAATTGATGGGAATCACCTAATTAACCACGTGAACATGGCCAATCTCATGTAGTCTATTCATATGCATTCGGTTGATGGCTTGATTAGGCATATAACTTAGGTCATGCAAAGCATTAGGTTCTTCGGTGATTAAGGCTAAAGCCGTAGCCCATCCACTAGACCGCACTCCTAGTGGTCTCTAGCGAGGTCAGATTATGCTAATTCGGATTAGATAGTTCCTTGGTCAGGTCACTATCTATCTGTAATCCTATATTTGTCAGACTCAAGGCATTAGTTCAGCATTGTCAGGCTAGTTGATCATCATCGAATCTCATTCTAGCAAAGATCCTATTTCTGATAAATCTAGGACATTAAGCTTGCATAATCTAATCAATTGGAAACAAACCCATAAACCTGAATCCCTAATCATACAAGGTTACGCAATCAATCTCATCCCCATCCCAGATTGGATGGGGATTAGTTCATAATTAAACCAACCCAATAATTAAAGTACCAATTATCAACATGAATCATCATTAATATAAATAAGCACAGAGTAAGAGACAGATTAAGGAATTAGAAATCTAAAACCCGGCTTGTCTGATTCTGATTACAAATGGGGATAGAACTTTCCTCTCCCAATCTTCAAGAAGCTCCCAGTAATTACAAATCGAAATATCAAATAGCGAAAGCTTATACAAGTAAAAAGGAAAAAGGGAAAAAGAAGTAGGAACCCTAACAAAGATGACATAGTGTTCTATTTATAGTGCAGGCTTAGTTAGGGGTAGTTTGGGCATTTTTCAGGTCAAAATTCACGCCTTGGGAGTGAGGAGACGTAGGGAATTTGCTTCCCAGCATCTCGTCTCGTTGAGACAAGAGGTGTCTCGACGAGACAATAGGGTGTCTCGACGAGACACTAGGCGTCTCGTCGAGACACCACGCGATGGTTCCCTTTGGGAACCATCGGCCCGCCTCGTCTCATCGAGACAGGCTGTATCTCGACGAGACGAGGGCCTGTCTCGACGAGACAGTCACTGTCTCGGCGAGACAGGCACTAAATTAGGGCTGAGTCCGATTTTTCTTCGTTTTGGTCCATAGGCTTCCGAAATTTGCTCTAATGGTCCCTGACGAATCCCAAAAGTACTCTGACGGTCCCTGAATTGTCCGGAAGTGCTCCAAAAGGCACGGGTCTGGTTCGGAAATGCTCAAACAGTCCCAAAAACACCTAAAAACACAGAAAATGCCATAAATAACGAGAATTACTAATTTTAACTAAAAGATAACAAAACGATACTAAAATTAAATGGAAATAAAGCAAAAACAAACTAAAACGATCCTAAAAACACTATATAAATAGGAGCTATCAGAACCCAAAAGAGAAACGGATATTAATTAATTGACGGAAGCCCAACTGAGTCCACTAAGGCCCAATAATAGAGGGGGGCGATTTTATGTGTAGGGACACATAAGGAATTAATTTAAATTCAGACAATTGTAATTAGATTATGATTATGAATTAAATTAATTATAGGATAAATAAGTTAGGAGGTTTATTGAGATTAAATTGCTCCTAATTATTATCCTATCAATAAATTATTATTATCTTTATATTTAGATATAATTATAGATAATAATAATAAGAGTATTATTTCGAATATAACTCTTATTCAATAACCTAATTCTATCTAACTGGGGTTTAGATACGAGAGGCTATATATACCCCATGCTACTGAGAATTTCGGCCAACCCTAGTCCTTCCGAAGAGAGAGAAATTTCGACCCCACTGTTGAGGACGAGATTTCCACCGCTTGCTTCCGCTCAATTGATTTTATCTCTTTCTCTTTATCCTTGATCTTGTGTTGATTAATTAGAGGCAATCTATTTTGGTTGCTATACTTGGGTTGAATTCTAATTAATTTGATCTTGTGTTTTGTCTTGTGCTCGTGAACTCGAATCTAGAGTTGAGGGCACTTCGCTAGCAACATTAGATAGTTCTTCAGAAATGTATTTCCTTCTATCCCTCTTTATATGAAATAACGATTAATGGATATTGGTTAAAGGAAATAGGTTAAAATTTTCATATTTCCGCTGCCAAACGTTTGCCTATTTTCCTTCAATGTCACATCACATCATGAGTTGTACATTTTGTGTGTCCATTCTAACACTTTATGGTAGCCATTTTAGGAAGTGTCAAAGCTTAGGGTTATCTCTTTCATAATAGAGAACCAAATCAAATCATATTTGGAAAAGGTCTTTATCTGGAGGCATATCAGATATGCGTGACATGTTAAAAATGTCTTTACCATGAAACGCTTGTGATTCAAAGGTCAGGTCATGTTAGGATATCTGAAAGGGGCCAAAAACCCTATTTTCAGGTACGACTTTTATGGTAGTTTTACTTTAATTTCAGCGAATAAGCAAGCATTTCTTGCACTTTTATCCATTTGTACCAGGTATTTAGTTTTCGCACTTGCTTTAGCATGTTTTTATTGTTTTTAAGCTTTTCTAAGTGTTTTTGGACAGAATAGCGTCAAAATGACACACACTTGAACTTCACCTTATTGATTTCGTCTAATTGATTCAGCAAAAGTCGCACCAAAAGGAGTTTTTACTCAAATCCGAACACTGGTGGATCAATTTAGCCTTTGGACTGATGGTTTTTGGAGTTTAATGCTTGTGTGCATGTCAAACATGGACGAGAATTGAGAAAAATCACAGTTTGGGGATCCCCGGGAGCAGTTTTCGGTGAGCTGGGCATAAACCAGCCGGCTGGGTTGGCCTACAGTGGCCAGCTCGACGAGCTGACCCCCCAGCTCGGTGAGCTAGCCGACGGAAATCAGCTAAAAAGCTGATTTCCGGCCCCACGAAGCATCTTTTTGACACCGGACTTCCTATTTGAGTTTGAAGACACTTTGAATTAGGTTTTGGGTTAGTTTGTATCTATAAATAAGACCCATTCGCTTATGTAAATTTATCTTTCTCTTGTTTAATTTCACCTCCCCCTACCTTGAAAATCCTATCCTCCTTCCGTCTGCCATTGAAGAACTCCACCTCCAAGCTTCAAGGATTCGCAAGGTTTTCCTCTTTCAGTCCTAGGAAGACGACTGCTTGGTCGACAGGTTCCCTAAAAGGGATTTCTACTCTTTTTTTGTTTATTGTCTGCTTAGATCTTTCCTATGTATCCTAGGTTGATTATAACTTGTGACAATATTTCTTCATCTTTAATATAATTTTCAGTATTAATTTATTTATGGATTGTCATTCCCCTCTGTTTATGCTTCACTTAGGACACTTGTTTCAGTAAAGGACCAATCATTTGGTCCTCACCTTAAAAAAAGAGAAATAAAAGGGAAAAATATCATTCCCCGGTTTCAATTATGATCAAATCTCACAATTTTGATCATACCGAAAAAATGGAGAAAAAAAAAGAAAAAAAAAATTATCCTAAATTTCAATAAAAAGCTCGTTCCCTTTATGTTTGCTAAATATCATTTTATACTTTGTTTTTTTCTAGTGCTAAATTTCTTAACCTTTTAATTTACCCCTAACATTAACCATATTACAACCTGAACTTCAAGATTATTTTTGATATTGTTTGAGTCTTAGCAATGTATAGGTACTCGGATGAACGTGCAAACTCACGGTAACTTTAGGCAAGTATAAAGATGGGAGCAAACACCTAGCAACCTAAATATTGTGTGATTGAGTGAACAACTTTCAGTGAGATGTTTATTTGGTTTTGTCCCTTGAACTCGTTTAATTAAGCATGTCTCATTTCACTTAAAAATATGACCTTTGCTAAATCGAATTGCGGCTTTTTGGGCATTATGTTCTATTTACTTTTTGAATATATGTGTTTACAGCTGCTTGTTTTTTTGTCGCTCATTTGGTTAAACCGGGAGGTTTTCTAGTTCGGTTAGTCTATTTTCTGGTTTGATTTTAGTTTACTTGAGGACAAGTAAAGCTTTAAAGTGTGAGACGGTCTGATAAGGGTCAAAAAAACCTATATTTTAGTACGGTTTTAGGGATTATTTTGTATCTTTTATTATCTTTTTATTTACTTTAATAGCAATTTATCCTTGTTTTGTCAATTTTAGGTTTTGAATTGCTTTTTTAACATTTTATTAAATATTCCTAACTTTTGTTAAGTATTTTATCACTTTTAATAAATTAATCTCTATATGTTATTTTGAGCTCTATCTGTACCAAACATTAAGAAATTAACCTACCAAAAATAAATCAAATTTGACTTGGTAATTAAAAATGATTTTTGGTAGGATAATTAATTAATTTTGGGTGAATTATCTAAATAATATTTTATGAGATTATGTGCATATTTTTAAAGATAAAGGTGTAGATTTTTAAGGATTAGAATCAGGATATTTTTCTGACCAGAACCTTTCTTACTAGATTCATTGAACCTACTCAAGAGTTCAAATTCAAATAAAAATCATGCAGAATATTTTGACAGATTTTTAGGGATTACTTTTGGGCTTTGTGTATTTAAATAATTGGATTTTCCATCCTTAGAGATTAATTATTTTTTTATTAGATAATCTTTATTAAAGAGTTAGTTTTTCATTAATTAGTTTTTCATTAGAACAGTTTTTCATTAATTAGTTTTTCATTAGAACAGTTTTTCATTAATTAGTCTTTCATTAGAATAACTTTTAGTTTTCATTATAAATAGCTCACATTAGTTAATTTTTAATCAATCTGTTAGGAGTTTGTAATCAGTTTTTAGTTTTAGAATTAGTTCATAGTTTGTAATCCAGAGTTTATTTAATAAATTTCTTCCCCCTGGAGAATAAAAATTCATTTTCTTCCATTCAGTCACTAACATCTGATAAAGCACCATTTTCATCCATTCCACAAATTCTCAAGTTCATCCACGCCAAGTTCAGGAAGACGGCCGCTTAAGTTGACAGGTTTCAAAATAGGTTTTTACTCTTTTTATTTCTGTTTACTTTTAGATCCTTCCTATGAATCCTGAATTGGTTTTAATCTTATGATAATTTTCTTCCATCTTTAATCTAAATATTCAATTTAGTATAGTTTACATGTTTATGAGTTTTTAATGTCTGACTAGCATATTGATTAAATCATTCAATAATCCAAATATAATCTAGGTTCATATTGTGAGTCGAACTTGATTCCCTGTAATCAAAGAACCTAATTGACGACTTCATAGTTGGTAAGACCCAAATTGCTGAACCTTAGAGCTAGTTTCGGCCTGACAAGGGAATAATGGACTAGGGACCCTAGAAGGATAAGTAGTTCAATCTTTAAGTATGTCTATGCCATATTGAATTTCTTATGATCATAAATCGAATGCTATTGAATATTTGTTTTATCGTACCATTATCGTTTTCACTTTTGAGAATTTATGAATAGCTTTGGATTATATTAGGAGTAGATTAATTTAGAACAAAAACTATCAATCTACACCCCCCTATCACCTAGATAACATTAGAAGCCTAGTAGTTTGATACTTGCGGTATAAATCCTGTGGATTCGATACCTGGACTTGTCCAGATTTATTACTTGATAACGATGGGGTACACGTATCCCTTAGTGAGCTTTCGAGTGACAGCTCGGGGGCGCATCACCACACAATTTTCAAGGAACCCACATGTTCGGCTCTTTCCTAATCCTTCTCTTTTTCATCCTTTATATGTGGTTTCATGCCGAGGGATGTCAGGTACATCTGATATGTTACCAGTTGATTGCCTTGTGCGACGGTTATGCCTTCTTTTGTTGCGATATGTCAGGCCAGGTGTCGAATTTATAAGGCTCTTACCAAACTAGATAGGAGAGGCCTTCCCACTATAGCATTGTAAGGCAAAATGGTGTCCACCATGAGGAATTCCTCAGTGCTCCTCCACTTAGGTCTCGAATCCCATATTTCAACATCTAAATGAATGCTTCCTAAGAGAGGTACAGTGTGTCCACTTTGATAACAACCCAAATAAATCTTTCTAGAGTGAGGAATAAGGGCAAAATAATAGAAATAATGGCAAGTTGTTATTCCTCCTAGAAATCATATTAATGACGATTAATGCATGGTTTATGTAGAATTAATGATAATTAATACAGGATTAATGTAGGGGTAAATATGCAATAATAAAGAAAAGGAAAGAGTCTCTAGCATTATGCTATACCGCGTGGGCTATGATAAGACACGCCGTCATAAGATACGTCCGATAAGAGCGGGTAAAAGGGACCCGCCATTGTTCTCAAGGAAAGTGCACATACGCCTCAACGGTTCTAAAGAATACCAAAAGGCACCTTTATAACCATCCATGAATAGGAGTAAATACAATTAAATGGCAATTAATAGCCATTAAGGGGAATAAAGGCCTGACTGTTTGAATACCCCCACTCTAAGTCATTCGAGGATGAATGCTGGGATTAATGGAGAATTGATGACAATTAATAGCAATTAAAGATGAGTAATAACATGACTGTTCATCTACATCTCCATTTGATAACATCAAAATATTATACATGGGGAAAAAGCATAATCAGACAATGGATGAGGGAGCCTCCATGAGCAAAGATACGCATCAATAGGGACTAGACATCAAAGGATCCGTCATCCATACTCTTATGGATAAGGATCCACCGATGAATCTGCAGGATAAATCCAAAGATGCCAAAAGGACAAAGCGGCACTAACATCTGTAATCATGAGAACCGTTACACAACGGTTATTAACCATCAATAAGTCATTTATTAAACATGACTCTTTACATACTTCCCCATCAATGCTAAAGGTTACAGAAATCTATATAAATACCCCAACTTTCTAGGATCAAAGGTACACTTACTGATTCCCTACTTTTGTGCTTACAATTTATTCTCAGAAATATTACTGACTTTGCCATCGGAGTGTCCCATGTTGGTCCCGTGTAACGTAATAGAATTAGTTCCAATGGGGGGGTTAGGAACTAATATAACTTTTTCGCTTAATAATGTTGACTTAATTAAATGTTTGATAATTTAACTCAGTTTTAGGTCAGCAAGGCTGAGTGAGATATGAGACATCTTTAATCAGATACTGACTAGAGCTGTTTCAATTGTGAGTTGGGAAGTAACACTTTAGGTCAGCTTCCAACTCAGCACTCTGATTACTCAGTGTCGGCTTATACAAATTATTTACTGAGTAATTTAAGCAAGCAACACATACATATACATATATATCAAGAGAAAAGGGTTAGAGATTACTCAGCAGACTTATCCTGGTTCGGCCTCACCACCTACGTCCAGTCCCCAGAATCCCTCCGGGATTTTTCAATCCACTACTGAGCTCTTTAAAGGTAGAGCACAAACCGTTTACAATAGCAACTGAGTATGCAAGAGTACCGTCCTCTATTCGTCTACTCAATCCTATCAACCACTGAACACTATAACCGAGTGCTCAGATTTTCTCTACCACTGAGTACTATAACCGAGTACTCAGCTTCACTCTTCTAACCTTTACAATTGATACAAGATTGTTCTTACACAACGAAGAACACTTTAGATGAATACAAATTCACTCTAGACTTTTACACAATGATTGGAATTTGGTGTAAGAACTTGCTTTTTCTATTCGGACAGCTTCTCTTTTGGATTTTTGACTTAGTGAAGATTTTGCTTGTCTGTTTCTCTTGTATATGTTCGGCAATGATCCAAGTGATGAACTTGTCCATTTATACTGAATTCTGAAGCTTCAATGATTTGAAAATCTGATATAGCCATTGAGAAGAACGGTCTTCTTTCGTCATGCATTGGTCAGCATTCAGAATCGCAGGCCAATCCTGTCTTCTGATTTGCACAGGAGGCAGGTTTGCCAGTTTCATCTTCTTGCGCCAGGTTCGTCTTCTAGCACTAGGTTTGTCTTCTAGCCAAAATCCAGACGGTCCATGCATCTCGAAAAGATCCTTGATCATATTTCCGAGGCTTCTGATTTGTTGCAGAGATTTGTCGGACCTTGTCTTCTAGTAAACGAATCATTGGTGCTGACTTGATCTTTACTCAGCTTGACTTAGCGGCGTCTTGAATTCTGCTCAGCTCGACTTCGCAGCTTTACCTTCAAGCTTTTCTAAAGAAGACATTTCTTTTGTAACGCTGAGTTGTATTCCACTCAGCTTCTGCTGTGTGATCTGCTTATGCTGACCTTGTTCTGTCGTTCTTTTTATGAACACTTAGTTCATGTTCTAGTCAGTTTACTTACTCAACATTGAACAAACATATTAGTACAATTAAATCAAAACGTTTAAATTTAATTATCTTAATCATGGGATTAACTTAAATAATTTTGTCAAATCAAAATCATGTGGAAAGGTGTTTCAACATCCCCGACCGATCCCAATGGCGCTCACAGGGAAGTGCTTCGATCACGGATTTTTCATAAGTTATCACACTTATTCCTACCAGGGGGTTATGGTTATGGTTAATTTCTCTGCCCCGATGTCCAGACTTTCAGTGTGATGATGTTGACAAAGATGTCGATATCTACAAAGACCTTTTGGACTTTGAATCTGTATTCAACATCTCAATTACCAAGCGTCATCATGCCATTCCTCTGGCCTACTCTTTAAGTTACAGAAGTAGAAATCAGACCGCTACTCCTTTAACTATTCTAAGGTTGTTAGCTCTTCTCTTTTTCTCTTCGGTCGGGGTCCTCCTACTATGATGTTAATGACCCCCTTAGTATTACGACTTTCTGTCTTTTTTTCCTTTTCTTGCTTTAAATCTTCCCCATATTTTTTTGAGGAATCGGTCAAGCTTGCCACTTTCGGCCATTTTCTCTGACTCGCTGATTAATTTCCCACAGTCCTCCGTCTCGCCTTCACTTTTACGGAAATGATAGTATTTTCCATTGCTTCGGACTTTTTTAGTTTGGGTGAATAGTCAATTCACATCTTGTTATCTTTAACCCAAAAAAACATCTCTTTTCAAGGAGCATTAAAGGTGACATGTGGTTTCTTCCTTTGCTCTCGTGGCCTCGATTGATTTCTATCTTTCTCATTGGATGATTTGTCGTTGCCCGATCATGTTTCCCTCTTAAGAAGAGGGTTTGGCTTGTGCTCATCCCATCAAGCATAACTTTTTGCACTCTTCACTAGCTCTTAAAAATCTCTAGGTTTATTTGTGATGATGCTTTGCTGGAGAGCCGAATTCGGCCATTTCTTACCATGGCTTCGCCAACACTGAATTCCTTGACTCGGGTGGCTAATGCTTGGAATCGCTGAATAAACTAAGGTAAGGCTTAACCTTCATCCTGGACCATCCTATTGAGGTCTTGCATCGTTTTCCATCTGGTATAGAGGTTACAAAGTGGTTAGCAAAGGACTCATCCATTTGATTGAAGTAGTGGATGGATCCAGGGAGTAATTGCTCGTACCAGAAGGCAACAGAGTCCTTCAGGGTTGTAGGGAAGAGGCGGTAGAGAACTGCATATATGGTCGTTGTGGCTTCCATAATTCTCTAAAAGTTTTTGACATGGTTTACCGGATCTCCACTACCTCTATATTGACTGAAGGTAGGGATACGAAACCCTTTGGGCATCGGCTAACTCTAAATTTCTTTAGACAGGGACGTGCATGTATCTGTTAGGCGCTGAAGGTCCAGTTTATGTACCCGTTTTCAAAAATTTCTTTCCATGAGTCAACTAAGGCTTATGAGGGGATCATTTTCTACATTTACTTCTTTCCTCCGAACGATGTCTGGGTTTGTTCTTGGGATTTGTTTATTTTCCCTTTCGCTTGGATAGGCTTCTTGAGCGGGAATATCTTCTTATTCTAGACAGGCTTTGGGAGTGACTTCTGGGTGTCCTTGTTGTCTATGGCTGAATTCTAAATTATTATTGAGATTGTTCACAAATTCTCTTCAGTTTTTCTCCTTTTTTCCTTAAGCTCCACCATCTCTATCGCGTGTGCAGTTGCTATGTCATCCATCTCCTTTTGCATCGCCCCTAGGTTTTGGCCAAATCGACGAGAAACTTTATCCACCAGAAGTTCGTACTGGGGCTCCAAATGCGGTCGACGTCTAAATGTGGATTCTTCTCTATTATTTATGTGGATTTACGACTAGATATGGTTCGATTCTTCCATCTTTGAAATTTTTTGAATTTTACATGTTTTGTTTGAGGTCCACGGTCACTGCACCAATGATATCTGTGATTATGAACTTGTATCTAAGAGTCTGAATATCTCGCTGAGTCTTCTGTAGTTAACCTATGAAATAGAAACAGAGGTCGGAGAGGAGTCGGAGTCCCGTGAACCCGCTCTGATGTCTAAGTCAGTAGGTGCTTAGGAATGGTTGAAGAGTAAGGACTAGTTGTAGGTTGTAGTGTTAACAAACCATAGGAAGTAGTCATACATGTCTATTTAATAAGCCTGGGTTGAACACTTCTTCTTCTCCTACTAGGAGTCTGGCTTTAGGAGAAGTCATCCATGATGTGGAGTCTTCAATCTAGCTGTATGGGGTTTCCTTTAGGAGGGAGACGTTCCATGGAAGCTTCTTGATTGATCTGAAGGTCCAAATTGGGCACGATGTCATAATGCCTTGAATCAGTATAGCACATTACGACATGAAGCAACAAGGGTCTCACTAAAATCACTATATCTTGTTTCTTATTCGGATTAGTATTGGCTTTCGATTTTCTACTTCGAAGGGACATCGTGGGGACATCGTGGGTTCCAAGTCGGTTTAGGTTAGATTGAGTACTATAAATGCTCTATTATGTAAACCTAATTTCTAATCTGATTTTTCGCCTCCTTAATAAAAGCTATTCTCCTTCTGCCCGTGGACTAGCCAACACAATGTTGGTGAATCACGTAAATCTCATTTATTTATCTTTCGTTAAATCCGCACGACACACGCGGTAGCAATCTGAGGGCTCTTGAAATGTCATGTGTTTGACTCGTTTTATAGGATATCACCTAGCTAAATTTATCAAACACTGAGTTTAACTAAAGCTATATATATATATATATATATATATATATATATATATATATATATATATGGATGAGATCCAGTATGACAAGGGGTTAGGGTGTGACAATGAGCTTATTGTGTAACATAACAAAACTACGTAGTTTTGATGATAATTGAAAAGGGCAATGTGGTAAATTTGTAAATAAAAGAAAAGAGAGGATAGAGAAAATTGTTTTATTTCTTTTCTTTAAAATACATTTTCCCGATATTCTAATCTTGTTTTTCGAAATATTTTATACTATTAGACTCGTCTAAATTAGACGGTCATTTTAAGATCCCTGAAGTTCAAGTAAAAAAAAATCCGGTGAACGGAATCCGGGTGGGCGTTTTCTGACAAAAAACAAGTGTCTAGAAAATTCTCAAAAAATTCCAGAAAATTTAAAACATTATGCTGAGAAACTTTAATTCTTGGGTCAAAGTGAGATTTCTTACGGTTTAGTCGCAATAAAACTTGTTCCTTAATTTTATCCATTTTACATGCTTCAACAATTTATTGGGTCAAAACCGTAAGGAATCTCATTTTGAGCCAAGAATTAAAGTTTCTTAAAATGATGTTTTAGATGTTTTGAATTTTTTTGATAATTTTCTGGGCACGTTTTTTTGTCCTACTTACATTGTTCCGACAGTGTACGAAATTGTTCCAACATAATACTTATATTGTTTCAACAGAAGCGTACCAATTTTTCCAACAAAATAGTTCTATTATTCCAGCATAATACTTATATTGTTCCAACATAATAAATCAGTTTACCAATTATTCCAAATCAATTTTATCATCCATGTCTTCAATTTCATTTTTGTTTCTTAGTATTTAATATAGTATCTTCAAATTTATATTAGTTATATTATTTAGAAAATAATTTTAATTCTTATATTCTTCCAACAGAATAATTATATTGTTCTAACAGAATAGTTATATTGTTCCAACAGAATTGTTATATTGTTCCAACAAAATATTGCAACACATAGTGTTGAAAGGTAAGACCAAAAAGTGACCAGAAAATTATCAAAAAATTTTAAAATATGTAAAACATCATTTTAAGAAACTTTAATTCTTGGCTCAAAACGAGATTTCTTACGGTTCTGTCCCAATAAATTGTTGAAGCATGTAAAATGGATAAAATTAAGGAAATTATTTTATTGGGACTAAACCGTAAGAAATCCTGCTTCGACTCAAGAATTAAAGTTTCTCAAAATAATGTTTTACGTTTTCTAGAATGTTTTGAGAATTTTCTGGATACTTTCGGTTTTCTCGCCAGAAAACGCCTACCAAATCACCGGATTCCGTTGATTTGGGACTGAACCGTAAGGAATCTCACTTTGATTCAAAATTAAAGTTTCTCAGAATGATGTTTTATATTTTCTGCAATTTTTTGAAAATTTTCTGAGCATTTTGTTTCTCACAGAAAAACAAATCGTCGGATTCTATTCACCGGAATTTTTTTTACCTGAGCTTCTGGGATTTTAAAATGACCGTCTAATTAGACGAGTCCAACGGTATAAAAGTTTTTGAAAAATGAGGTTGGAAAAATCAGGAAAATGCATTTTAAAAAAAAGAAATAAAATAATTTTCTCTTTGCTTTTATTTACAAATTTGCCACATTTCCCTGGTTAATTACAAAATTAATCTTTATCACACAATAAGACTTGTCACACCATAAGAAATGTGTCACACATAGCCAAGGGGAACTTGCTGGCCAACATGGAGCACGGTGCCATCCTCTTTGCTATTACTTGTCACCAAATCTGGAAGTGGAGGAATGAAGAATTATTTGCGGGTAAGGCTGTCCTTATTCCTGATTTACTGTTTTTCTTCTCGAAGAAGCTCTTTGTTATTACTAAAAGCTTTGAAAGAGATTCCCTTGTTCGCCCCTCCCCGGATAAAGAGATCCTGCTAGTTGGCTGGAGTAAGCCTAGAGAAGGGTTTGCTAAGTTGAATACTGATGGCTCCTGCCTTAGCAATGGCAGAATTGCTGCTAGAGGAGTTCTTCGGGATGCTGGTGGCAATTGGATGGCGGGGTTTACCCATAACTTGCGGACGTGCTCCTCCTTTTCTGCGGAGCTCTGGGGTATCTTGTCAGGTATTAAACTCGCCATTCGCATGGGTGTTAAAAAGCTCTCGGTGGAATCTGATAATCTGGAGGCTATTAACAGGATTTCAGATAGCCAGGCTGTTTGTCTGAAGAGCCAGAATCTCATCAAAGCTATTTTGAGGCTTCGTCCTGCCTTTGAGTATCTTAATTTCTCCCATATTTTTAGGGAGCAAAACCGCGTGACGGATCGCTTAGCAGCTGCTGGGCATGGGAGAATGTTAGGTGTTTCTACCCTATCTGTTCCTCCTTCTTTTCTTTTGCTTTCTCTCCTAGAGGATAGGATTGGAGTCAGCCTTCCTAGACTGATCCCGGTGTAGGTTTTTTGTTGGTTTTGTTTTTTTCCTTTTCTTTCTTACCAAAAAAAAAATGTGTCACACATGATCTCTCCTCTATATATATATTAACAACATGAAAAGTAGTTAATAGTATAGTAACTTTTTTTTTTTTTTGAAAGGAATAGTATAGTAACTTATTAACCATAGAAAAATATAAAAACTAAGAACATGTTGTTTATATAATTATTCTTTATTCATTACTACTAATTATTTTAAAAAAGTCTAAGGATGATAAAAAGGTACCTTATAAAATATAATGTCTAATCTAACATTATAAATAATTTTAAGATTATAAAAAATTATTTTTGAGGTTGAAAATATTTTATGTTTTTTATATAATTTGTATGTATTCATTATAAATATTTGATAATCAATCATAAAGTGGGAGTCCGTTAAAAGCATAAAAATGATTAGAAAAAAAAGGGGGTAAAGCAAGGCATTAAGGACAAATTAGGGTAAAGGACCACCCTAAACCTAAGAAGCATAATCACATGGGATGGGATTGATGCAAAATGAGACAATGGCAGAGGATTTGGTGGAGCCACTTCAACCTCTTCTAATGCACCAAAGAATGACACCTGTAACTTTGCTGCTAATTTTAGTGACAATCCCACCTGTATTGTTTGTGCTCTTTAATTCTTGTGGCTGCTTATTCTTAGATTTTTTTTTTTAATTTGGATGAAATGTATTGACCGGGGATTTTTTTTTTAGAGGAAATAAAATGAATCAACTTCTCTTCACACGTATAAATAGTGCCCATATGTGCACATGCTGATATGCATTCGCACGATGTCAAAATTAGACATTACTCACTTAATTCAATCAAATTATTTAAATAAATTTATAATATATAGTTAATTTAAAGTTATAAACAATATATACATAACTTGAAAATTGTAATTTTTTTTAAAGTATATCCTAATAAGTTCTATGAATTCAACACCACTATATTTTACTCTACTTATAATAATTTTTGAGCTCGGGCTTAATTGAAATGTTGGATAAGCTTGACACGGTTGGTTATCATAAATGGAGTTGCCGCCAAGAGTAGATATAGAAAAGTTACAGAGATCCCTTGCAGAAAATATAAACAACGTACACTTGGGGAATGTCAATATCCTTCCAAAAGGGAAATATCAAGCACCCTCAAAACACCCAACAAACCCACTAGCTTCCTACTTCTACATTTTATCGTATTATCGTATTCATTATTGGATTCTTTTAAGTTTATGTGAAATTGTGTGCATCTTATCTTGTGTCAATTAGCATTTTAGTTTTAAAGACACTCATTTTGAGCCGAGTCTTTCGCATTCCACGTTTTAAATTCAAATGATCTGGAAATGAATAAAGCAAATAAAAATCTCCTAAATGCACGGAGCCCAAAAAAGGAAATAAATGAGGTCTTCATTAATCTTTATTTATTATGAATTAACCTACTAAAATCAATCCAAAGTCAAAGAAATTAAATGGAACATGAAAAAGGTTAAAATAAACAATTTCAGCTTTTCTAACAGGATAAATCTATCACAGAGCTATCACAGGGGAGTTGGGGAAAGGATGTGCGTGGAGCTGGTAGTCACTGCCTAGAGGGCTTGCGCTACAACCCAGAAAGCGTGCGCCACCATCCATCATGTAGCCCGCATAGCATGTCTGCATATGGCTACTGATATACTTTCTAACAAAAGTTCATGTTGCTAAACAACGTATTTCCTACAAAATGCGTTCATTCACATCCATTTTTGTCTCCGATCTTTCCGAAACTCAACAAAACATATATTAGTAACTTCCAAACATTAAATAAAGTTTATAAACATGAATATAATGATTTAAAACATTAATATCAAATTAAGTTGAATGTAAAGTTAGATTGTCGAATAAAGATCATTTTTAATAAGACTATGACTCTAAAAAAGCCATTTCAACTCCTTTCAAAAAAAAAAAAAAAAAAAAAAAAGTCATTTCAACCCCAAATTCATGTTTCTAAATTATGTATATGAAATATAGCTTAAAAAATGTTATAGGAGTATTCTCCAGTTAGAATGTGCCGTCCGTTTGGCATTATCCAGGACGTTCGTAAGAACATAAGTTCAACTCCAATGTATACCCAAATCGATTCTTTCTTCATTGTCGGGTTAAGTGGGCCCTGAGGAGAATGTATACGATTCGCAAAGATGATGAGCCGAATGTTGAGTCTACTACTATTTACGGAATGTGGATTGTCATGTTGTGGGAGACTTCTGACCTTATCTATGGGAGGCGAGTGACTATGAATTCCAGGAGAAAGGTGTTGCAAGGATCCCTAGAGTCATCCCCTTCGAGGATACTTATTTAGTGCTTTCTGTGTATTTTAAACATTTTTACATCATTATTTAGTGTAAATAAAATACTTATTTTATACATGTTTAACAAAGACATTGTTATTTATGCACCACAAATCATCCAAGAAAACATACACTTTATTGATGAGATCAAACTAGATAAAAAAAATAATAATATATATTTTAAATATAATCTATTATGTTATCGACTAGTCCGTTAAGATTTTCTAACTAAAAAGAATCGGTTCTTTTCCTTTGATTCTGGAATTAAAAAACACTAAATTTAGGTTGATAATTATCCCAAGGGTGAAGCAATATCAGAACTAAGATAATTGTGAAGTTATTCTTGGATGAAAGATCATTTGAAAGTGAGTGAAATCCAAGATTTCAATCACTGATTCTCTGAGTAAACATCAAATTAAGGAGTTCTAATACTTCTAATAGCAAAGGAAAGCTTCAAATCAAACATTTGAAGCTATTCTAATTCTGTTCTGGGGGTTTTATTCAGGATTCTGTTTGTCCGCATTCGTGAATCCACATCTACGCAAAGCTTGATAATAGCCCAAAAGGTAACGTATGAAAGGTTTTTAAGCCTTCCCTTTTATGTGATTTGCTGTTTAATTTCGTATATGTGAATTGCCATTTCCGGAATTAAAAGAGAAGAAGTTATGAGTTTTTGCAGCAGGTAGCCGATCGGGTACTTGCACAGAGATTCAAAAATTCTGCTTTTTGTCTCTTTGTTCGGGTTGAGTCTGTAATTTCTGATTTTGGTAAATTTATATTTTATTAGGCATATTAGGTGTGTATTTGTTCAACGTGTAAAATTTGGTTAATCTTGGGTTAAGGGGCGTTTCCAGTATAATTGAATTAAATATGTTAAAATAGATAGACTAAGTACATGGATCGAATTGCTATGTTGACGTGCTAGATTTCTAAGATGTGAATAAGTCCTACATGACTGAGTCTATTGTCATAGAGCAAATCCGAAAGACGGTCCCAACATCCTGCAACTAATGTTTATCTGTTTTACAAGTTTAATAGATTTGTTTAGGGCTAGATCAATTGTATAGGTTTTCGATATTCAATTGGGATGTAATCTATAATTCCGAATTTATTTATCGATTTCCGTAATTTATGTGGTGAATGTGTATAAACTAAAAATGACATAGAAATATTTGGTATTTTAACAGAAGACATATCTACGATTTTATTAATCAAACCCTTTAAAATGTTTAATTCACAAACCTATTTTTGAAGAGATAACATTGTCTTTGAAGAGATGATATAGTGTGAGTCCATGTCATCTAATTTATGTTCTTGGACATTAATCATTGGTGGTGACTCTGACCTATCGAATTACAGTTAAATCTCGATAAATTAATAACCTCGTTTATATAATAAATTCTTTCGGTCCCGACTTGGGCCAATGGACTAAAGTAATAACCTCGCTAAATGAATTAAGTAATAAAAATATTTAAATCCTTAAGGGCCCAATGAAAATATAAATTAATAATTATTGAATTACATACAATATATATATATATATAGACCAAAATCTTTCAATCAATCAACTATAAGTCATTTCTTCTCAAAAAATGCACCTATAGTTGATTGTTTTTTCTTTCCACGTAAACCAAAATGAACATCATCCTTAACTTTTTGTAGTGCAAACACAACTTCTAGTATATTTTGATCATGTTATAGCAAGTAGTTGTTTAAGGTGACCATTGCTTGAAAGATCTCTTTTGACGATACATTTGCGACAATGTATACATTTTACAATGAAAAATTATCTATTAAATAATAAATATTGATTTATCGATAAATGAATAATATATTCATTTATCGATAAATAAATAATCTCGCTTAATGAATATTTTTTTTCCGGTCCCAAGGATATGCATTTATCGAGACATGATTAAAAAAAGCTAAGTAATATACGCACCAGAAGGGACTCACCCAGTATCGCCCTTAAAAACGTTAAGTGATGGTGTATTGTAAAAGAAACAACTTTTTATCAAATTAAATCAAACTTTCTCCATTGAAGGGTAAGATATATTTTCTTGTAGTTTTTAGCTTAAAAAGATTATTATCTTTGTTGATCTAAGATTAAAACTATCAACATCGTTACTATCCATATCAATTGATTGATCCAGTTTAGGTCAATAATTCCTTTTAAAAATAATTATATAATTCTTTTTCAATAGTTAAATTAGATTAAATAAAATTGTTACATTATGGGTCCGTTTGGTAATGCCGTAATGCAATGTAATGTAATCAAATTTGTAATGTAATCAAACTTGTAATGTAATGGAATGATGATTCCATTAGCATGTTTGATTATTAAATGAAAAGAAAATGAAGAAATGTAATTATCATTACAATATTTATGTTTGTCTAAATAAATATAAAAAAAAGGGCGGCCCGGTCGCATTACGCGTCCCCGCTGAGCGAGGGTCCGGGGAGGGGTCCCACCACAAGGGTGTATTGGGGGCAAGCCTTCCCTTGCCAATTGGCAAGAGGCCGCTCCTAAGACTCGAACCCGTGACCTCTGGTCACACGGCAACAACGTTTTTACCGTTGCGCCAAGGCTCGCCCTCTGTCTAAATAAATATAATCAGAAAATTTTATTTGTATAATTAAAATTAACGAAAAACATGATAACGTAAAAAATGAGATGAAGCGAAAAACGAAAAACACGAAAAATGCAAAAAATGCAAAAAAAAAAATTCAAAATCAAATACAAAATTAGATTAGCTGAAATCAATTTAATTAGTGCACATATATAAAAAAAATTATTTTTGTCTCATTTTTAAATTTTCATGTTTTTCTACTTTTTGCGTTTTTGAGAATGATAAGAGGTTAGGTTGATGTGTGAGATTTGATAAATAAGAGGTTAGAGAAGATTTGAGAGTAACAATTAGGATTACATGCTTTGTATGTAATGAGAATTCAACTCATTTTTCTATGTAGTGGGGATTACAAGCTTTATTGAACAAAATGCAACTTATGGTTTTCTCATTACATTCCAATAAAATTAAAAATTGCATCCAAATATAGTAATGAGTTTTTAATGTAATGGGCATTCCATTACGAAGTCCATTACGTCTTACCAAACGTACCCTATAGGTAGAGTTAAAACATAATATTATCTATTTATGTGAGATGAAACGAATACAAAAACTTGCAAAAAATGGAAAATTGAAGTTGAAGCTCTAAGGGATACTAGTACATTAATGAAGATGAAGTTGAAGAATTCAAATGATTATGTATTAAAGAAAGAATAATAATTTCCAATGAAGATGTATCTCACAAGGATTGATGAGGATGAGAGAAAATCCAAAGAATAAAGACGCAAAGAAACAGAAGAAGAGGGATGAGGTGAATAGCATTTTGTCTTGCATGCTTTTCCTTTTCCTTTTCTGTGGCATCGGATATTGGAAGATCAGATGGAGATGAATCCATTGATAAATTAATCAAAAACTCGTCGGAGCTCCGAGAAACACTTGCACTCCTATGCATTCTTAACAGCAACCCCAGAGGATTATTGCTCGTCCCTCTGGTGGATCCGTTAATTCATGCATACTAATTAATATAAATAACTCTCAACTTCAACTATTTCTTTTTAAAACAAAGAGCTGCTTCCATTGTAATTAAAGGCATGCATGTGCCTTTCAGTGATTCAAGTTCAACCAACTAGATGGTGAAAACAAAAAATAAATAAATAAATATGCAACCTGAATTTTAGATAAAGTCGCTATAATTCAGGGTCAAATGCAATGCAATTCCTCATTCTAGGTTACCTTACGTATAGGATATTTGATTGACAAACAAGCTAAGAAAGTTCTACGGAAAAACCCAATTATAAAATAAACAAATCAAAATAAGTTTCTTGTTACATTTGATTGGCACTTGCACTCTATGCAAATATCTAGTTTCCATTTAAATGTTCACCTTCTTGCTTTCCAACAGGCATATTGATATAATGAAAGGCCTCTAAACTGGTTGGTTATATGGGACCTTAAATATATCATGTTGCTGATTGTTAAAACGAAACAAACCTTAGCTGATTCCTCCTTTTACTCTATGTAAAACTTGTTTCTGAATGGTGTAAGCAATTTGCCACAAGACTCTGTCATCTCACACCCAATCTCAACCTCCATCAATCTATGATTTTCCTTTGAACGGTTCATCACAAAAGATAGAACCAAGCTATCCCCTACACTGGTGCGAATAGGAGGATTCAACAGGAAAACCTGTCCAATACCAACACAAATATTAAACAAAGGAAATACAACTCCTAAAATATTAACACCACTACAGACTCATGCTGGATACTCACATGCAATGGCTAGTTTTTATTTTTCTTCTTTTCTTTTTTCAGATTATTTAGCACCATTAGTTTGGGGTAAATTACACCTATGACCCCTCAACTTTGCCCTTCCTTTTATTATGGCCCTTGAACTTTGCACTTTATTAACATAATGTCCCCCTTTTTACCGGGGATCAAAATGACCACTCTAATAGTATGTAACCCTCCATTGTAGATCTAATGGAAACAACTTCGATTCTTAGAACTTTTTGGTTTTGAGGTCATTTAGGTGTTGTTTGGTAAGAAGAAAGTGGTTGTTTACGGATAGAAAGCTCCGAAAATAGTGATTTGTTAAATAAGAAATGGTGGGTGGTTTCATGGAAAATGTGGATCTAAATAACTTCAATTCTTAGACTTTTCCATTTTGAGGTCGTCATTCGGTCATTTTGACTTGGTCAACAGTAAAATGGGCCATTATGTTAGTAAAGTGAAAGTTCAAAGGCCATAATGAAAGTAAATGCAAAGTTCAGGGGACACGGGTGTAATTTACCCCATTAGTTTGCTAAGGAACCAACATGATATAGAACCAAATCTGTCAGCACAACCAAGAATGTCATTCAATCAGTTATATTCAGATCTTTCTCAATTCATGCAGCAGAATTCTTTTGATATGCAAACCAAACCATAAGCATATTGATTTGATTGGTCTTGCTATGTCAAAATTCATGCAAGAATTTTATGCAATTAAGGCTTCATCTAACTTATATTCAGACATTTCTCAATAGAATCTAAACATCTATGTTTTATACTTGATCAATGAACATCATTTTCTTTTTATTTGGATTCCTACCTGTTGACCCCAATGTGTGCCATTATCTATGCTAGGTGCAGTCGTCAACTCAATCTCATGCTTAGCTGGATCTTCCCTTCTTCCCTGGTAATCCAAGAGATAGAGGTTAAAAATATCATGACAGTCCTGCATATCTCGAATATAAGGAATATGACGCTCAACTTACTCGAAAATGAACATCGAACCATCCACCAAATCCACAGAGTCTTGTGTTCTCCATAGTGATTGATGATGAAAAGCTTGATTTGACCTCAAGGATCTCATCAACAGTGGCTGTCAAACAATCAATATCTTTTACAAGAGCAGCTGTCCCTATAAGTTGCTGTGGATGAAGGTTTTGCCACAATGATGTCTATAGAAAAAAAATATCAACCCTTTTAATAAGGCAGACCACAGCACAAGGCAGGGGATTATTGCACATGCAGAAAGGACTTTAGAGTGACAGAGCAACTTTATTCTTCCAGATTAGTGCAAACCTTATATCAAGATTCAATAAGATCAATAAAATTTAAATGCCATTATGCAGTATCCGATAAAAAAAAGTAGTATAACGGAACAGATTAGATGATATTAGTTCAAAATAAATAATACATGTTCTTCTAAAATGATACAATGCATGATGATGTTGAAAAAAGATCCACAAGCTCTAAAAGAAAACCAAATGTTACAAAAGAAATTAGTGCTCAGATCAAAATTCTAAGATCAGCAAGTTGTACCCTATAAGATTGGTTTAGCTATCCCATAAAACAAGAGAGCATAGATTTATCAATAAATAGTTTTCTGAATAAGATCAATTTTATTAAGGCATAAATAAAAACACCAGTTGTCTCTAAACTTGGAGTTCCAACATTAAATTAGTGATTCCAACCGATGAAGTGATAAGAAGTTCTAAGCAACTAGCTTTCAGCCTACAAAAAGAAAAAGAACCCAAGATGTGAGTAAATCCAGAACTAACCTGCTGATAATATTTTTTCTGCTCTTCATCAAAAGGCTTAGTTAAAATACTCATGTTAACACCATAAGAAGTTCTTATGTCCTCCACAAAATTATACCAATCATCCATTGCTGCATCGTAATCGCCTGCTTTTTGATCTACTATGCCAGACCTAACAGGCGCCATCCACATGCGAGCATGACTTGGATACCTACGACATTGCATACATAGTCAACAAAATTTACTACAGTGAGGTGTACAGGTAATTTTGTCAAAACAATAGAAACAAGAAACTGAAAATGATGTAGCCTGTTGCTAGTTGTGACAGCATAGCTGCAAAACCAAACTTAACAGCAATAGAAGGTAGAAAAATTGAAAAGTATAGTTTAGAGAACCAAATATTACAAAATGCATACAATGTAGTTACTTACATGACTCCACTGGGCTTCAGCCAGCGGTCACGGGCACATATCACGGAATCAAACATAGATTCACGAAGAAGGAAGTAGCCCATCCACTCTGAGATAATCACATCAACTGCCATGGACAACAATTCAACGAACAAACCACAGAACTTTAAACATAATGGTGGTTCACAAATTTTTCAGAAACAAAAGTGTGCATATGATTGATAACATCTAGAGGAAATAAAAAAATCAAACCTTTTTCTGGCAAAGTAATATCCTCCACGGAACCCTCAATTACTTCAACAACATCTTGAAGACTATTTGCTTCCACTAGTTTACGGGCATGCTCCGCCATCTTCGTCGCTTCCACTGCATAGACCTTCCTTGCACCTGCTTGAGCTGACCATATTGCAAGAATGCCACTCCCTGTTCCTACATCCAACACTGTCTGCACCAAATTTCACCAGAATTTGTCTTAAAAGTTGCTTCTTTACAAAAGTAAAGAAACCGATAGTTATCATGCAATCAATTAGTTTGTTAAGAATAAAACCGATTGTATCCTGAACTTTGGAGATGTCTCATTAATCCCATAAGCTTTCTTAAAATGACATGATTAGCCACAAAGTGTTTCGTGGCAAAATAAGAGGAGATTTGGGCAAGCATCACTTTAAGCAAGTTCAGGAGCAAATAGGTTACCATAAAGAAGTTTGGGGGAATATGTTAAGCAAGTTCATGGAGCTAAGTTCAAGGCTAGTGATGGATTAAGCCATAAAAGCGAAAGCAAAACAAACAGATAAGCATTAGCATGATCTGCATATGCAGTAGGTTTACCTCTGAAAAAAAAAATTATAAGCTAAAGCCACTAATTGGCAAAGGTGTCAGTGAAGTCAGTGAAACATATAAAAGTAGAAAACAGTACCTTTCCAAGGAAATGGTGTTTGTTCTGGAAAATGGAGTTGTAATAAGCGTCCATGCGGACACGATCGGAGAGCATCTCTTTCTGGTGATAAAGAAAGGCGTAGGTGCAGAAATAATTAGCGAAATCGACGTCCTTGTCGACAATCGGTGCTCGGCCATTGCTACCGGTAATACGGTCATGGTGACTTCCCATAGGTATACTGAGTGGCCACCGTTTTAGAGATAGAGAGCGCAAGGAAGGAAGGGGTTAGGGCAGCGGCGCTAAACGAGAATAGAAGCAGAACCACGTCAGCACCTGGTGTATAAAACCGGGAGGGAAGTTGACGTTGATTCAATTGCCTTCAAATCGCACTCTAGGGCTCCAAGGGGACTTACTAGATTTTTTTTGGGTTAAGGTGTAAAAATACCCCTAACGTTTTGGGTCAGGAGCAATTTTACCCTTAACGTCTAAAATGGTGCAATTTTGCCCCTAACGTTTGTAGCCAAGAGCAATTTTACCCCTAACGTTGGTAATTTAGGTCAATTTCAGACACATTATAAAACACATATATTTTTGTTCATTATTTTGTACCAATTGCATATCAATTCATTCTAAAAAAAGATTTCATGTTTTTTATAATTTAATAATAGAATTGGAGATTAATATTTATAAATTCGGTGAATTTTTTTGAATTTTTTTTGTCTAATTCGTACAAAAGACGGTATATTTTTTATTTTTTTATTTTTTTTTCACATCCCAACATATGTTTATGATTTGTTACTGATAAAATGACGCACATGTGAAGTGTAGATGATAAGATTCATGACCGAGAAGACAGTTTGATGAATTATTTCTGAAATTGACCCAATTTATGAATGTTAGGGGTAAATTTGCTCTTGGCTACAAACGTTAGGGGTAAAATTGCACCATTTTAGACGTTAGGGGTAAAATTGCTCCTGACCCAAAACGTTAGGGGTATTTTTGCACCTTAACCCATTTTTTTTCAAATGTTTTAATAATCCGGCCGAAAATCAAACTGATTAATAATTGGATTAGAGGTTAATGGAATTCAATCAAATAATTTGGAGTAATTAAACGGATAATATCATAAATTGTACACATATATACATTAATTTAATTTAAATTATAAAATTTACTAGATTTTTAAATTTTATTTTGTGTATATTTATTTTATTTTTTTAATCAAAGAATGGATAAATTAATGAGCCGTAATTTGGCAATAGTGTAACAAAGATAAAGGAACAAAACTTGGTAAAGAATTAAAGAATGAAGGACAAGTGTTGAAACGAGAGGACTGTGCCAAAACATGAGTCATCCAGTTAGCTTGTCGTCGAATCCACCTGACTGAGTAAGAATCGTTTGAAGATAAAATTGTTCAGATACAAGAAATCAGATCACCGAACTCCGAATCGTCTGCAAAAGTTGAATTGATGACATCCACTACTTGTTTAGCGTCGGACTCGAAGATAACACCTCGAACATTCTGTGCTTCCAGCCACTGCATGGCCTGAAGCAAAGCTTCTGCTTCACATTCCCTCACCATCGAACAGTAGGGTATTTTTGTGCACCGCCCCATCATGAATTGCCCGTCGAGTCACGTACCACTGCTCCCGTACCTGAACGTCCCACTTTTGCAAAGATGCAACATCTGCGCAACACGACAGCAGCCCCATCGACGGACGATGCCAATCCGAGCAGACCGAAGCAGAAATCTGTCCGCCTATTGTATCCCGAACCTGTAACAGTCCGCCAGCCGATTCCGCAGTCCGTCTTTGTTTTAAATAATTAGCATGTGTCTAGTTGTGGAGGACGGAGCACGCCGTAGATGAAATCTGATCCGCGATGCGTATCCTATGCTGCTAAAGGCGTTCATTCCTCGCCTGCCAAATGCTCCAAAGATGCATCAGAAAAATTGTTGTGACTTGTACCGATGATGAATCCAGTATACCATTAAACCATGCGGACACATTATCAGCAGCAGTCGCCCCGTCATTTATCATGTTTAATAACCCCGCCTTCTGCCACACCCGAACAACCCCTGTGCACTCAATGAAGACATGTCATCCATCTTCCCAAGGTCCATTACACAATACACAATTACTACATACCTGTAGGCCACAAAACTGAAGGTTAACCCGAGTTGGCAGACAGTTGTGTGCGAGTTGCCAACCAAAGTGGCGGACCTTATGTGGTACCTCCGCGTACCATAACTTCTTCCAAGCACCTTGTACGTGGAAGCGCTCCCTGTCTTTAAGTGTTGTTGCCAAATGATATGCACTTTTGAGTGTATACCGTCCCGATGGGTGGAGTTACCAAATCAACTGATACTCTGAATTTAGTAAGTCGGACGGTAGTTTGTGCATCTCCCTAATGTCCCTTCCCTCGAAGATTTCTTCCAACATCTCAACATCCCAATCACTTGAGTTTGGAATAAATAAATCACAAACTTTCAAATGTTCAAGCCCCTCAATCACTAGAGTATGTATAAACTCGTTACTCTCATCCCCGAGCCACCTCTCCTTCCAAACATTAATTGATTCACCATTTCCGATTTTCCATGTAACCCCTTCCCTAATGATCAATTGAAAACTCAAGATACTTCACCATATAAAGTATGGTGAATGCCCATTCGGATAATATTTAGCTTTGAAGATTTTACTAACCAGTGAAGACGGATTGGTGAATAGCTGCCACCCTTGTTTTCCTAACATATCAAGATTGAAGGCCATGAAATTACGGAAAATGAACCCCCCCCCCCCCCCAAATAACTTAGGTGCACATAATCTATCCTATGACATCCAATTCAGTCCCCTCTCCCCTGACTTCTTGTTACCCCACCAGGAAGAATTTAACATTTTCTACAGCTCATCAGTCGTTGATATAGGTAGCAGAAACATGCTCATAAAATAAATAGTGATAACCTGACATGCAACACAGATGACTGTAGCCTTGTCAGCTTTCGAAATGCCCTTCCCTCTGTAGCGCTGAAGGCGCTGCCACAGCCTATCCCAAAAATGAGCAAAAATAGCCTTCTTCGACCTACCCACCAGTGAAGGAAGACCCAGATATCTTCTTATATTCAGCTGATTTGCGATTTCCATAATACTAGAGATTCCATGTGCCGGCTCAGGGGCAACATTCCTGCTAAACATGATACCAGACTTTGTAAAATTAATGGCTTGCCCTGAAGCTTTTTCATATGTCCTGGGCAACTCCTTCACCACTCTAACTTCAGCAAATCCCAAGTTTATATAAGTAATCATAAAGTGTCCATACAATGATGAAGTGAGACTATACCTTATAATTCTAAACTAATAAGTTGATAAACTTAAATTGTCCTAAGTCAAGTATTGTGTTTAGGGATTAACATAATATTGTTGAGACTTGCATTTAATAACGTCTTCTGTTGTGAACAAAAAAATTGATCTCGCAAGCTTTATATATTGAGATATCTAGGTAGTTACATGGATCCGGTGAAGGAGTTCATTAGGATTGGGGACCCGACTTGAGATAACAGGATGGATGGATTTATTCAGTGTCACTTGTTTCGTCTCAAATGCATTAGTAGGTATAAGTAATCATCAGACTCAAACAATTATTAATTAGTGATTCTGGATTGTGCAGTGTGATGCCCACAATTACTTTATGTGATACCGAATGCCTATTCGCACACACCCCAAGATCCTCCCTGTTATGGATTGTGCTTGAACAGAGTCACTTATTTTGGTAAGAAGGGCAATAGATGATAAAACAGACCCACTTAGGCTAATTCCCTTCTTAATTTCTTTTTTTCTTCTCGTTTTCATAAACCTTTAGGAAGCCCCCTCGAGCCTATTAACCGAATTCTTTGCTAACACCTTTTTAACATGTAACCCTTTTTCCTCTTGTTCAAATACCAATAAAATCAACCGCATCGGAATTACCCGAAACGGCCTTAACAAGTAAGCACAATAAATATTCGAAATCATTTTTCTGCCGCTCTCAAATAAAAAGAAAAAGAAAAAAATAGATGAAGCAGAAATAAAGAGCAAAAAGGCATTCTCAAGCTCCACCCGAGCAATTCCAAGTTATATTTTACAAGCTTGCTAAGGCCAAAATGAAAAAGCGATGCGATCATCAAAATGGTATTTGGACTCGAGTTTCTAAAAATTAACCGCTAAAAAAGTCACCCACATTACATCCCCCCTCCGGGTTCATTTTTAATATTGCCTAAACCATAATATAGGAGGAAAAACCCGGATGAAAATGCAAACTCAAAGTGACTTCGAGTAAGTACAAAGAAGAGCGCAAAAACACCGACCCACCAAAGTTTGAGCGTAAAAGTGAAATCCCTTGGTGAGGTACAATCGAGTTCTCAAAAGATAATCAGCCCCCGTTAATATTGCCTATTAAGTTTGATCATGGAGGTTTCAAATAAGTTTTGGTCACTCATTCGCTTGCGTAAGTACTTGTCGAAATTTTTTTGTAAAACCGTCGTTTCGAAATCACACACTTGGTAAAACCAACCGGAGGTTTGTTTCTCAATTGTCTCAATCCCTTGTCTTTCGATTTTATTTACTTGAGGACAAGTAAAATTTAAAGTCCGAGGAGGTTGATAGGAATGTTTTTGTTGGTCCCTTATAACGTTACAAGTATAGTTCCAAGGGGGGGTTAGGAACTATTTAAAATTTTTCTTTAGGGCAGACTTCTTTTTCTTCAAGAAAAAGGTTTTAACAGCGGCGCTGAGTGAATAGCAAGACACTGGCTTAGTCAACTGGTGACTAGGTCAGTTTCTTTACTTGAGTCAGGAGATAGCACTTAGGGTCTATTCCTGAGCTCAGATATTCAATGCGCACAACTCAGCTTGACCTCTTTACTTGGTCAGTTTTGTTTAAGCAAGCAATATATATATTAAGGAGTTTAAGGTTAGAAAGATATTACTCAGCAGATTTATCCAGGTTCGGCCTCCAAGCCTACGTCCTGTCCCCGGAACACGTTCCGAGATTTCGAATTCTCTACTGAGCTCTTTAACGGTAGAGCATCAAACCTTTTACAACTTAGAAGCTGAGTATAACAAGAGTACCTTCCTCTATACCTCTACTCACTCCTAAACTCACGCTGAGTACTATAACCGAGTACTCAGCCTCTCCTTTCTAATTCTAGAAATGATAAGTGTTTGTCCTAAACAACAATTGCTAAGACACCTTAGATGATTGAATAATCACTCTAGACTTTTACACGAAAGATATGAAATTTGGTGTAAGATTGCTTTGCTTTTTCTTGCAGAACTTTGAGTAGAATTTTGGTCAGCGTAATGGCTTGATCAAGTTCTGTGTCGAATGAAGCAACTGAAGGGCTCTATTTATAGAGACGTCTGAGACATCGGTCATTTCGAATTTCGAAATAACCGTTGGAGGGAAACGGCTTCCTGTCGTTGTCACTCAGTTTTGCTCAAAGCTCTCGGCCAATCAGATTTGAGTATCTTCTGTCCTCGGTCAGTGTTGAGCAGCTTTTAATCAGCTCGGCAGAATGTCTCTCCATTTATGGTAAGGTCAACTAGACAGCGTTCTGTGTCTTCTGAACTTTACCCAAAGTGGAAACACTTTGTCTGGAAGTTGTTCTTGCTCAGCTGCTGTCTTGTACTCTTTGTCGATTCAACTCAGCAGCTTCGTCCCGAAGTTGTTCAACGAAGGTCTTCTATATCCTTCTTCCGCTGAGCTACGTTTTGTACATAACGACAGCGTTTTGACATACGCGAGCCGAGTTGCCTTGAACTGTTTGACTTGGGCTTTGACTTCCGTATTGGGCTTTGGGCCTTTTAATCTTTATGTCTTATAAACAATTTAACTCAATATTGAACAAACACATTAGTAGAATAAATCAAAGCATTTAAACTTAGTGTGTTTAGAATATTTTTAATTACTCTTAAACAATTTTGTCAAATCAAAATTATGTGGAAAGGTGTTTCAACAAACTCCCCCATTTTGATGTTGGCAAAACTATTCAGCGAGGAACTCAGTGTTGAGCTCCCCCATGATAGTTGACCTATTATTGCTTAGCAAACTCCCCCGTCAGGGTTGAGCTACTGACTTAGTTTTAACTCTAATCATTCTAAGGTTTAATCGAGTAGGTCTAAGGTCAGTTTTCAGATATAGGTCAGCTCATGGAACATATTCTATTTTACTCAGTATTAAGCGGAAGGTGTAACATTCAGAGAGCACTGAGTAATCATTTTGTTCAATGGTTTTTATGAGACAGTGTTTCATAAGCATACAAGACAATGTCAAACATTTGATCAGCATGGGATACAATCAACAAGTATTTAGACAGTAAACACAGTTGATGTAATTGAAGATACATAATAACATAATACTCAGCATCGTATGAAATAACTTAAGTTAGGATAAAAGATGCAAGTATTGTATTAAAGTGAAGTAGTCAGCATACATAGCAAAAGATGAGCATAAAAGAACATATAGACTACAGACTAAGTTAAACAAAACTGAGCTAGCCTATTTCTACTTCTTTTTCTTTTGCTTAGACTGACTGCTTCTAGGAGCCTCCTGCTGAGTTCTAGCTTGTTCTTTCTCCCCCGTTTTGTCAGCATCGGGAGGAGCAGGAATTCTAAAAGAGTCGGTTAAGACGGCGGCGGTCAGCACGGTAGATAGCTCCTTAAGTTTGTCGGCACTTTCATTAATGCCGTCAAAGACAATAACGCCTTCATTCAAGACCTCTTTTGGTATGCCGATTTCAGCGACGCTGAGTAGTTCCAGTATGTAGGCTTGAGACTTGCCTACCCAAGTAATTGAATCTGTCAAGGCAGCAAAGACTTGATGAAAGGTCTTCAGCAGTGCAGAGTCATAGTATTGGCGCTGGATATTATTGTGACGCACATGTGTGAAGGTCCTTTGGGTAGTGACCAGAATCTCATTCTGCTTCATCTGGTCAGTGTCCATCTCTTATTTATTTAAGTTCAGCAGACGAACTGCTTCGCTTATTTACTCCACCGAGCATTGAGAGTAGGAAGCCAGCTGATTGTTGGTCTTGATTTGCTCAGTGTGAAGCTGGGCAAAGAGCATCTTAACTTCATCAGAAGTTGCATAATGGGTGTTCGCAGCTGACAAGGTCTGAAATTGGCCTTGAAGAGTGTTAAGATGTTGAACCGTTGTCAGTTGGAGCTCAGCCAGCTTTGTTATTGAGTCATGCTTGGGCTGATGTGATTGAATTGAAATCATATCACTTAGCAGATCCTTCAGTCCTTTTACCTCATTTAAGAGTTGAGTGACCTGGGACAACTGAGTTGATGTATTGTTACTAGACCCAGCAGTAGGTTGGGTAGATTGATGAATGTCCTTAATGAATGACTGCACCGAGTTGATGAGTTTTCTACCAGACTCGGTGGCATGGAGATAGTTGAGGGATTCATCATCATGTTGCCTTGTTTCCTCAGTATGACCAGTTTGTGGAGGAGTCAGAGTTATGATTGGGTCAGTGACTGGAAGTGTGTTTTCAAGCTGTACTTGATTTTCTGGAAGGGTGGATTGATCGGCAGTAGTGATGGTCGGTGAAGTAGTAATCCTGATGCTGTCAGTGATGATTGGTGCAGGAATGTTCTGAGACAGCACAGTGCTTGGAGCAACAGCATTAACTAGAACTTGCTCGATCTGACTCGTTGAGTTTGCGAAAGCATTCAAGTCGGCTTGTTCCTTTGGTGAAGAAACAGAGGCTTGCTTTTCAAGAGAAGCTTGTTGAGAAGAAGGTGTTTGCTTATAGAAAAACTTAAGCTTAAGAGAAGAAGGATCTGTAGTCGGCTTTTGAACAGGAAGGTCAATGATAGATTTCTGACATGCCTTAACTAATCTTCTTCTGCGAGGAGGAGTGTCAGCTTGGATAGACTCTCCTGAGTGAGAAGGAGAAGTCTCTTCTTGATCAGCATTAAGCTGATTAGCTTGTTATTGTTCTTTATCTGCACCCAACTCAGTATTAGTTGGGTCAGCAGCTTCTTCTTCACTAGCTGTTTCCTCAGCGTCCTCAGCGTCATCCTGACCGCTTGCTTCTTCTTCTGCTTCCTGATCATCTTGATCATCGTTATCTAGTTCTTCTTCCACCTGAGTGATGAAGTGATCATCCAGTTCCACATCATCTTCTTGATGCTCAGCTTCAGTTCCTTGACACTGTGTGTAGTGAGAATCACCAGGAACAATGATGTCAGTGGGGATAGCATCAATAGGGGTCAGCGTAGAAGACTTCTGCTTCTTTTGAGGTTGCTCATCAGCATCTATTCTTTCCTCTATTTCAGGCTCATCTTGCCTGCTCCTCTTCTCAGCTGACTTAGGTCTCTCCTGACCTTTTTCAGCAGCTGACTTAGGCTTCTTGGCTTGAGGCTCAGCCTTCTTTGAAGGAGTCCCAACAGCTTTCCTCTTTCGGGCAGCTGGAGCCTTTGTCCTTTTGCCCTTCTTTGGGACAGTTGTCTCCTCATCAGCCTCATCAGTATTTTTGCCTTTCTTAATTGGCTGATTGAACTTTAAAGCCCTCAGCGAAGCAGCGGTTATCTCAGATCCTCTAGCCTTAGTTTCCTCAGATAGATCAATTTGATGATCTAAGATGATTCTGGTGATGAGCGAGCCCAGCCTGAGAGTTCCAGTGCTCCTTTGGAAACCAGCAATCAAGAATACTGGCATGTTGATCGGCTTGAATTCTCCACCATTATCACTTCGGATGTGAGCCAATTTTAGGTCTTTATCATTTTCAAGTTTTCTAACCAAATTTGAAAATGTCTCAAAGGTCTCATCTTTGCTACTCAGCAAGATGACCCAAGTGTACCGAGAGAAGTCATCTACAATGACCAAGGAAAATCTTCTTCCACCCAGACTCAGCGGCTGGACTGGACCGAAGAGATCCAAGTGTAGTAATTCTAACGGACGCTTAGTTGAGACAATGTTTTTGCTATGAAAAGATTGTTTGGTTTGTTTTCCAGCTTGGCAAGCGTGGCATAATTGATCTTTTTCAAATTTAAGTTCTGGCAGTCCCTCAACCAATTGCTTTCTTGCTAATTTGGCCAGGAGGTCCATGCTTACATGACCAAGTCTCCTGTGCCATAGCCAGGAATTTTTTTCCTTTGAAACTAAGCATACAGTTTTTGAAAACTTTTTTTCTAAGTTCAGCATGAAGACATTATCAATGCGATGGGCAGTTAAAATTAACTCATTAGTTTCACCCTCGTATATTTTACATCCAGTGTCATCAAATATAACTTTTCTCCCATTGTCACATAGCTGAGCTATGCTGAGTAAGTTATATTTGAGTCCGCTGACTAGGGAGACTGACTCAATAGTAGGATTACCTCCAACAGTTCCTGACCCTACTATCTTACCCTTTTTTTTGTCTCCAAAAACTTACGCTTCCTCCTTGTTTACGCTCAAATGTGATGAACTGAGTTTCATCACCAGTCATATGCCTCGAGCATGCGCTGTCAATATACCACATCTTTGACTTCTCAGCACATCTCAGGCTTACCTGCAATGTAACTAGTTACTCTTAGGTACCCAATGTTGGGGTTTAGTGTCCTATAGACAATTATTGCAGGATACAAACTTATTGTAAATGAATTGTTCTTTATATCATTTGTTTTAATAAGATATATGTTTAATAACTATATAAAGGCAAACCCTTTTACAGCACTAAATAAAGTCTAATAAAAGGAAATCCGTAAGTTTGTTTAAAGTGATTATAAAGTGTTCATACAAGCATGAAGTGAGACAATACTTTATAATAAACTAATAAACTTAAAACCACCCCAAGTCAAGTGAGATGTTTAGGATTGACATATCACTGTTGAGACTTGTATGTAACAATGTCTTCTGTCCGACAGAAAGCTGATCTCACAAGCTTCACATATATAGATATCTGGACAGTTACATAGATCCGATGAAACGTCGTTCATTAGGATTGGGGATCCGATTTGAGATAACAGGATGGGTAGATTCGTCCTTGTCACCTGTTCATCTCATTGGTATTAATAGGTATAAATAATCCTCAGACTCAAAGGAATGTTAATTGGTCATCCTGAATTACTGAATGTGAGACTTTGATCGCGTGGTCCCACGATCCTTAACAGAGATGACTCTGGGGTGTGAACTGCAAAGGTTGGGTGTCACAGGAGGTAATGTCAGGGTAGTTATACATTGGATTGAGCATTTATCACTCCCGACGAATGGGAGATACGTCCAAGGATCGCTTGTGAAAGACTCGACTCTAAATCCTTGCAAGGTGATAGCTTATGAGTAGAAATACAGATTTCACTTAACCTATCTATTTGAGTTGACTCGGCCTGTACAAGTAAAACGAACGTCTCGCTATATATGACTTGAAATCATCTATAGTCATAAGATTCAGTTCAAGGATGTAGTTGATAAAGGATCGAATTATACTGTAACTAATACGGAAGGGTTAACAGCAGAATCAACCTGTCTTCTTAACGGACTCTGGGGGAATGATTACGGACATGCTGATAACATACTCTGTTCATCATTCCGTTATGCAAGGATTAAATATAATTCTTGGAGAAATTAATTTAATAGTTGCATACGGCCAGAAGTAGTAAGGACCTAATGGATCACACATAAGACTTGGAAACAAAAGAGAGATGGATCTGATTAATAGATGGAAGCCCAGTTAAGCCCAGTAAGGCCCATGGATAAGGGGGGGTCGAAATTATATGTATTAAAGGAAGAGAATTAATTTATTCCACTCTTCCTAATTGGATTAGGATTGTGAAATTAAATTAATTAAGAGATAATCAAGTTAGGAGTTATTAATTAGATTAATGTCCTCCTATTATTATCTAACTAGGTTACTTATTATTATCCTAATTATATTAGATATATAGTAAGATAATAATTAGAAATCCTATTCCGAATTGGATTGCTATTAAGTAACCTAATCCTATCTAACTAGGGTTTAGAGACAAGATAATATATATACCCCTTACCTAGTGAATTTCGACACACACTCTAGCCCCACCCCTTGTGATTTTCGAAATCTACTAGCTAGAGAGAGAAAGTGAATTCCATCCCCAAGTTCGTGGACAAGAATTCATTCGGCATTCCATCGATTGATTAATCTAATTCATCCCTCTTTCTCCTTGATCTTGTGTTGGTTAATTAGAGGTAATCTATTTTGGTTACATCTCATAAGGGTTGATTCTAATTTAACCTCACCGTGTTCATAAAAGAAGAAAAATAATCAAAAGGGAGAAATTCGTTTTTCTTCGCCTACATCAGGTCAGTTCACTATTTCGAGGATTTCCGGAGATTGAACCGTCGGATCGTCGCGATTTTTGGACAGTAGCTTCTAGACACATTCTTCCACGTTTCCACCGAAGGGATCGTCGTTCGGAGGTCTGGAAGGTCTATTTCGAATAGAGGCAGATTGGTAAACAGTTTACATCTCTTTTGAAGTTGTGGGCACTTCGTTTGCAACGGTAGATTGATCATCGAAAGGTATATCTTCTTATCCCTCTTTATATGAAATAACGATTAACGGATCCTATGGTTAAAAGGAAGTAGGCTAAAATTTTTATATTTCCGCTGCTATACCTTAGCCCTATTTCCAACAGTGGTATCAGAGCCATCGTTAAATCCGTTATTTCATATATGAAATTTATAAGCTTTCAATAGGATTGAATGAATATTTATGGTTAGGATTAATTAACAAATTGTTTGGTTAATTGATTCTAAAGATAAATAAGTGAAATAGATTATGCGTATGTTCCTAATTATTTCGGTTGATAATCATTATAACAAAATCTATTAGTTTTATGGTTAGATTAATAAAATTAGTTTTATTGATTCTAAAGATAAAATGGAAAGCTATTGTAGTTTTTCCTATTTCTGAAAATCGCTTTTCAACCGTATTGAAAATCTGATATATATATGAAATTTAAAATTAGTTTTGAATATAAAATATATATATACATGTTTCGGAAATTAATAGTTTTCTGTTTTGATTATCGAATGAAAATTCGTTTAAAAGTTTGTTTTTACCAAGTTGTAAATCAAAGCGTTAAATGAATTGAAATCAAAATAATTGGGACATGCATAATTGAAGTTTTGTATGGTTATATTAATCTAAGAATTAATATAAAGATGCAAAACGGTTAGAAGTAAAATTAGATGGGAATTAATTTGATGAGTTAATTTGATTAACATAAATATTACATAAATAAGTTATGTAATCAACTAATTAAATTTATTTAATTGAGTCTTTGCATGTTTGGAGTTATGGACATATTTGGACCCTCTTTTATTCTTTTGGTATTTTTGAAATAGGGCCTGCGCGTCCTGCCTTTCTACTATCTATTGTAATTTCTCTTCTCATCTATTCCCTTCAATTTTCAATTGAAGTTTTCTTTAGTAGTATAGAAAATTAATGTGTAATTTTCAAGGTGCCATGGAGAAGACGGAGGACCTAAAGAGAAATATGTAATAGTTAGTATTTCCTTAGGTTTGCCCTTTTATTCCGTCTCTGGCTCGACGGAATAATTTAGATGATATGTCCATAACGCCAATGTATGTGTGAATGTATGTCTGATGTATGCTAAAGCAAATCAAGACTAAGTTAGATTATGAGACTTAAATAAAAATCCCTCATTAAAAAGTTAAGTAAATAAATAAGTTATTAAACTCGGTTGCCCCTCCCTAATATTATAATTCAGCCGGCAGTACTGGGGGCCTTTGGGTTGTTGGCAAAAGTCAAGCTCGGGGTCTTATGGTAACACCTGGATTATCGAAAATAGTTCTTTCATGAATATGGGGTAATACTTAAATTAGAGTATGACAATTGGTTGGCAAAAGTCATGTTGTTCATACACTAATGGGCAAAATGGTTGGGATTAATATGAATGACATATTAGTTACTAATGTGGTTAGTAACCCAATAACCTAGGAGTCACATTCGAGATGTGATTGATTGAATGAATCTACCTAATGAATGAGACTAGTTTGTTGGCTAAAGTTAAGGCGAAATCTCAGGAGTTAGGATCCTAGCTCACTAAAGGATTTGTGAAATTCTTCGAATTAATATGGAGGGTTATTAATTTGGCAAAATAGTGGGAGCAATCTAAAATAAATTAAAAGGCCTATAATTTTAGATTGTTACACTTTAAAACAAATGAATAACATACGTTTACTCTTTCTCACTCTCAGGTTTTTGTTTAAACATATACTCTTAAAATCATGACTAAAACCAATCTGCAAAACATTCTTACCGATAACAAGTTGAATGGTTCAAACTTCACTGACTGGTTTCGTAACCTCAAAATTGTTTTGAAGTTCGAGAAAATTGGGTATGTACTTGATACACCGATACCCCCTATCCCGGAAGATGATGCTCCCATCGAGGAAATTGATGCTTACCAGAAGCACAAGGCTGATGATGATCATGCCGGTTGCATCATACTTGCATCAATGACGTCGGAATTACAAAGGCAACATGAGGAGATGGATGCCTATTCCGTCATCATGCACCTAAAGGAACTGTTTGGGAAACAGACCAGGTGCGAACGCTACGAGATATCCAAATTGCTATATCGTTGCCGGATGCAAGAGGGCACATCATTCATGACACATTGTGTCAAGATGATTGGCTACATTACCAAACTTTCTAGTATTGGATTTGTGATGGACAACGAATTAAGTATAGACTTGATTCTTCAATCCCTCCCAGAGAGTTATTCACAGTTCATCATGAACTATCAGATGAATGACTTGCAAACTTCTCTTGAAGAGCTTGCAAACATGCTCAAGTCAGTTGAGCCCAATATGAAGAAAGACAAGGCCATACCGGCTCTTGTAATTGAGGGATCAAAGAAGAGGAAAGGAAATTTTCCCAATCCTAAACATCCCAAGAAAGGTAAGAAAGCTGTGTCCAAGGGAAAGGAAGTGAAGAAGCCCAAAGGAGAGTGCCACTTCTGTGGTAAAGATGGGCATTGGAAGAGAAACTGCAAGGAGTATCTAGCCACCCTCAAGAAGGGAAAGGGCGATGCTTCTACATCTGGTATGTTCTATATTGAAATAAATACAGTTTCATTATCTGAATCTTGGGTACTTGATACCGGATGTGGATCTCATATTTGTACAAATATGCAGGAGCTAAAACAGACTAGGGAACTTAAGAAAGGAAGCATAAACTTGCGAGTGGGAAATGGAGCAAGAGTTGCCGCCATCGCAATTGGAGATTATGTTTTACTTTTGCCCTCTGGGCTTGTAATAGAATTAAGGAATTGTTTATACGTTCCTGAGATGTCTCGTAACATTATTTCTATTAGCCGTCTTGTTGATGACGGTTTTCATATTTCAATAAAGAACAATAGTTGCAATTTTTATAAAGATTCGATCTTTTATTTTTCAGGAATATCACAAAATGGGATTTATGTGTTAGATGATAAAACTCCTGTTTTTGCAATTGATACCAAAAGACATAAACTAGATAATTCAACTTACTTGTGGCATTGTCGTTTAGGCCATATAAACAAGAGACGCATGCTAAAGCTTCATTCAGATGGGCTTATAGATTCAATTGATTCGGAATCATTGGAAACATGCGAATCATGTTTAAAAGGTAAAATGACAAAGACACCCTTTAGCAATAAAGGTGAGCGTGTATCAGACACTCTAGGACTCATTCATTCGGATGTATGTGGTCCTATGTCAGTCCAAGCAAGAGGAGGATTCAGATACTTCATTAGCTTCATAGATGACCATACTCGATATGGTTATGTCTACTTGATGAAGCACAAGTCAGAAGCTTTTGACAAGTTCAAATGCTTCAAGAATGAAGTAGAAAATCAATTAGGAAAGAAAATAAAGACGCTTCGATCCGATCGAGGTGGCGAATATCTTTCTGATAGATTTCTGAATTATCTAACTGAATGTGGGATATGCTCGCAATGGACACCTCCCTATACACCACAACACAATGGTGTATCCGAGAGGAGAAACCGTACCCTATTAGATATGGCACGGTCCATGATGAGCATGGCCTTACTTCTAAAGATGTTCTGGGGCTATGCCTTAGAAACTGCCCTCTTCACCCTAAATCGAGTACCAACTAAATCCGCTAGTTCCACACCGTATGAATTGTTCGTTGGTAGGAAACCTGTGTTCTCATTTATGAGAGTATGAGGTTGTTCGGCATATGTCAAACGCATTGCGTCCGACAAATTAGATTCTAAATCTGATAAATGTTTCTTCATTGGATATCCCAAAGAGACCGGAGGGTATTACTTCTATCATCCAGATGATCAGAAAGTAATAGTATCCAGATACGCAACCTTCTTAAAGAAAGAGTTTCTCGAAGAAACACAAAAGGGAAGCGTGATTGAACTCGACGAAGTTCAAGAGGAAGAGACGCCGGCTGAAACAACAGAAGCGGTTGAAGTACCCGAAGAAGTCCCATTAGATGAGACTCCAGTGGCACCTATTCGTAGATCACGAAGAGTTCGTGAACTCCCAGTTAGATATGGTTTTCTAGTGGGAGATGATGACGAGGTTCCCGTGTTAAACGACGAACCCGAAAACTACGAAGAGGCTCTTACTAGTCCAGATTCTAAAGCATGGCTTGAGGCCATGGATTCTGAAATGGATTCCATGTATACTAACCAAGTGTGGACTTTGGTTGATCCACCCGAGGGGATAAAACCCATTGGGTGCAGGTGGATCTTCAAAAGGAAGACTGACATGGATGGAAAGGTTAGCACCTACAAAGCTAGGTTGGTAGCGAAAGGATATCGTCAAAAACAAGGCGTTGATTATGACGAAACCTTCTCTCCCGTTGCTATGTCCAAATCAATCAGAATCATGCTTGCAATTGCCGCTCATTTTGATTTATGAGATTTGGCAAATGGATGTGAAAACAGCTTTCCTAAACGGAAACCTGCTTGAGGATGTATACATGATGCAACCTGAAGGTTTCATATCAAAGGATGCAAATAAAGTTTGCAAACTTCAGAGATCCATTTATGGACTCAAGCAAGCATCTAGAAGCTGGAATAAGCGTTTTGACGACACCATAAAACAATTTGGTTTCGAACAAAATTGCGAGGAAGCTTGCATTTACAAGAAAGCAAGTGGGAGCTCTATAGCATTTCTCATACTATATGTGGACGATATACTGTTAATGGGAAATGACATTGCTCTATTACAATCGGTGAAAGTTTGGTTATCCGGTAACTTCTCAATGAAAGACCTTGGTGAAGCAGCCTATATACTTGGTATAAAGATCTATAGAGATAGATCGCGTAGACTGCTTGGTCTTTCACAGGCTACATACATTGAAAAGGTGCTAAATCGGTTTAGCATGCTTGAATCGAAACGAGGTAACTTACCCATGGTGCATGGAGTGAAGTTAAACAATCATCAATGTCCTAAAACTGATGATGACAAACGACGCATGGCTGTAGTCCCGTATGCCAGCGCGATCGGTTCGATTATGTATGCTATGCTATGCACTAGACCTGACGTAGCGTTCGCGTTATCAGTAACGAGTCGTTACCAAGGGAATCCGGGAGACGAGCATTGGATTGCCGTCAAGAACATTCTTAAGTACTTGAGAAGGACTAAAGATATGTTCCTAGTGTACGGAGAAGGAGATCTGAAAATTGAAGGATTTTCAGACGCTAGTCATCTCACAGATGAGAATGATTTTAAATCCCAATCAGGATACCTGTTTATCTTGAATGGGGGCGCGGTCAGTTGGAAGAGTTCCAAGCAGGGAAGCGTGGCTTTCTCTACGACCGAGTCAGAGTACATCGCTGCTGCGGAAGCGGCAAAGGAAGCGGTTTGGATTAGAAAGTTCATTACAGAACTAGGAGTGGTGCCTGACATTGTCAATCCCATTACTCTGTACTGTGATAACAATGGAGCCATTGCGCAAGCAAAGGAACCACGGTCTCATAATGCATCCAAACACTACCTAAAGCGATACCACATCATCAGAGAGATTGTGGCTAGAGGAGATGTGAGAATAGAAAGAGTACCTACCGAGGACAACGTTGCAGATCCGTTGACAAAGCCGTTAGCCCAGAAAGTACATGATCGTCATTTGACTTCTACTGGGATAAGTTTTAGAAACAATTGGCTTTAGTCCAAGTGGGAGTATGTTGGGGTTTAGTGTCCTATAGACAATTGTTGCAGGATACAAACTTATTGTAAATGAATTGTTCTTTATATCATTTGTTTTAATAAGATATATGTTTAATAACTATATAAAGGCAAACCCTTTTACAGCACTAAATAAAGTCTAATAAAAGGAAATCCGTAAGTTTGTTTAAAGTGATTATAAAGTGTTCATACAAGCATGAAGTGAGACAATACTTTATAATAAACTAATAAACTTAAAACCACCCCAAGTCAAGTGAGATGTTTAGGATTGACATATCACTGTTGAGACTTGTATGTAATAATGTCTTCTGTCCGACAGAAAGCTGATCTCACAAGCTTCACATATATAGATATCTGGACAGTTACATAGATCCGATGAAACGTCGTTCATTAGGATTGGGGATCCGATTTGAGATAACAGGATGGGTAGATTCGTCCTTGTCACCTGTTCATCTCATTGGTATTAATAGGTATAAATAATCCTCAGACTCAAAGGAATGTTAATTGGTCATCCTGAATTACTGAATGTGAGACTTTGATCGCGTGGTCCCACGATCCTTAACAGAGATGACTCTGGGGTGTGAACTGCAAAGGTTGGGTGTCACAGGAGGTAATGTCAGGGTAGTTATACATTGGATTGAGCATTTATCACTCCCGACGAATGGGAGATACGTCCAAGGATCGCTTGTGGAAGACTCGACTCTAAATCCTTGCAAGGTGATAGCTTATGAGTAGAAATACAGATTTCACTTAACCTATCTATTTGAGTTGACTCGGCCTGTACAAGTAAAACGAACGTCTCGCTATATATGACTTGACATCATCCATAGTCATAAGATTCAGTTCAAGGATGTAGTTGATAAAGGATCGAATTATACTGTAACTAATATGGAAGGGTTAACGGCAGAATCAACCTGTCTTCTTAACGGACTCTGGGGGAATGATTATGGACATGCCGATAACATACTCTGTTCATCATTCCGTTATGCAAGGATTAAATATAATTCTTGGAGAAATTAATTTAATAGTTGCATACGGCCAGAAGTAGTAAGGACCTAATGGATCACACATAAGACTTGGAAACAAAAGAGAGATGGATCTGATTAATAGATGGAAGCCCAGTTGAGCCCAGTAAGGCCCATGGATAAGGGGGGGTCGAAATTATATGTATTAAAGGAAGGGAATTAATTTATTCCACTCTTCCTAATTGGATTAGGATTGTGAAATTAAATTAATTAAGAGATAATCAAGTTAGGAGTTATTAATTGGATTAATGTCCTCCTATTATTATCTAACTAGGTTACTTATTATTATCCTAATTATATTAGATATATAGTAAGATAATAATTAGAAATCCTATTCCGAATTGGATTGCTATTAAGTAACCTAATCCTATCTAACTAGGGTTTAGAGACAAGATAATATATATACCCCTTACCTAGTGAATTTCGACACACACTCTAGCCCCACCCCTTGTGATTTTCGAAATCTACTAGCTAGAGAGAGAAAGTGAATTCCATCCCCAAGTTCGTGGACAAGAATTCATTCGGCATTCCATCGATTGATTAATCTAATTCATCCCTCTTTCTCCTTGATCTTGTGTTGGTTAATTAGAGGTAATCTATTTTGGTTACATCTCATAATGGTTGATTCTAATTTAACCTCACCGTGTTCATAAAAGAAGAAAAACAATCAAAAGGGAGAAATTCGTTTTTCTTCGCCTACATCAGGTCAGTTCACTATTTCGAGGATTCCCGGAGATTGAACCATCGGATCGTCGCGATTTTTGGACAGTAGCTTGTAGACACATTCTTCCACGTTTCCACCGAAGGGATCGTCGTTCGGAGGTCTGGAAGGTCTATTTCGAATAGAGGCAGATTGGTAAACAGTTTACATCTCCTTTGAAGTTGTGGGCACTTCGTTTGCAACGGTAGATTGATCATCGAAATGTATATCTTCTTATCCCTCTTTATATGAAATAACGATTAACGGATCCTATGGTTAAAAGGAAGTAGGCTAAAATTTTTATATTTCCGCTGCTATACCTTAGCCCTATTTCCAACACCCAATTCTTTTTGGGTCCTTGCTTGTTAGGTTCAACAGGTAAAGCATCATATTTTATTTTATGGCGACATACATGGACAGTATGGCCATTCTTTCCATAGAAGTCACAGCTGACCTTCCGTTTAGGATTTCTCACTGACTGGTCAGCACACCTTTGTGGTGTGTCCTTTCTTCCCACAGAAGTCACGCTAGACATTCCGCTGAGGATTCCATCTCTGCTGACCAGTACTTCGGTACTGAGTATTCAGAGGAATATTTCTTTTGTTTGGAACCTTTAGTTGGTTCTGAATGGATATGACGTCCTTCCTCAGTTTCTTAGAATCTGATTGGACCTCAGAGACAAGCTTTTGCATAATTCCAATGTTACTATGCAAATCTGAGTTGTCTTGAAGAAGATATCGAAGGTCACTTAGTTTGACCTCCTCAACCTCGTCACATCGCCTGCTGAGTGCTCTAACCTTTTTATTACACTGTTTGACAAGTGTGTAGAGGTCACTCAGGGCATTAACCATTTCAGTTCTGAGCAAGGGTAGTGATATTACCTCATTTGATTGCTCCTCATCATCAGATGCAATGGAGGGGTCAGCATGCTCAGAGACGCATGGCTCAGCAAGTTCGTCAGCCATGAAGCATATCTTCGCTGACTCGGTGGCCTCAGCTTCTGTTGATGAAGACTCATCATTGTCGCTCCATGTTGCCACCATTGCCTTTTTGTCGTTCTTCTTTTCTTTCCTCAGTGTGGGGGCAGCTTGACTTGATATGGCCAGTTTGATGACATTCAAAGCATGTAATGGGCTTTGAGCTGTCCTTTTTGTATCTGCTGTCACTTGAGTCAGCTTTATACTTATCAATCTTTCTGTAAGGCTTCTTAGAATATTTGTCATTCTTTCTGAATAGCCTTTTCATCTTTCTGGTGAACATAGCCATCTCTTCATCGTCTGTTGAGTTTCCATCAGTGGAGTCAGCTTTCATGACAAGAGACTTCTGCTTCTTGTCTTCAGACTTTTCCTTCACCTCGAAGTTTTTCATTGATATCTCATGGGTCAGCAGCGAGCCGATGAGCTCATCATATTTGTAGGTGGTTAAGTCCTGAGCTTCCTCAACAACGGTCTTCTTTGCTTGTCAGTCTTTAGGAAGGCTCCTGAGAATCTTCTTGACTTGTTCTTCCTTAGTGAAGATCTTCCCAAGTCTCTTGAGCTCATTGATGATGTTTGTAAACCTTGCATTCATGTCAGATATTCCCTCATCATCGTTCATTTCGAACAGCTCGTACAGTCTCATCTGCTGGTTCACCTTGGACTCCTTGACTTTATTGGTTCCTTCGTAGGTGACCTCCAGCTTCTTCCAGATCTCTTGCGCTGAGTCACAACCTGAAATTTTATTATATTCTGCAGCATCGAGCGCACAGTGAAGCATGTTTATAGCCGAAGCGTGATTTTGTAGGTTCTTGAGATCATCCTCTGTCCATTTGGCCTTAGCTTTAACAACTGTTTGGCCAGCCACAACTTCGACAGGTACAAATAGGCCTTGGACTATGGATAGCCAGGCACTCATATTTGTAGCCTGAATGAAATTTTTCATCCTATTCTTCCAGAAGGTATAGTTAGACCCGAAGAATAGGGGAGGCTGAGTAATGGACAGCCCCTAAGGTAAGATCTGAGTTGTTTGGTTTCCTGGGAGAAACCGAGTGCTGTTTTCACCCATAGTGGGGATCAGCTCAAGGTGGTTAAACCTTTTACAGTGAGCTTTCAGGCTCTGATACCACTTGTTGGTCCCTTATAACGTTACAAGTATAGTTCCAAGGGGGGGGGGTTAGGAACTATTTAAAATTTTTCTTTAGGGCAGACTTCTTTTTCTTCAGGAAAAAGGTTTTAACAGCGGCGCTGAGTGAATAGCAAGACACTGGCTTAGTCAACTGGTGACTAGGTCAGTTTCTTTACTTGAGTCAGGAGATAGCACTTAGGGTCTATTCCTGAGCTCAGATATTCAATACGCACAACTCAGCTTGACCTCTTTACTTGGTCAGTTTTGTTTAAGCAAGCAATATATATATATATATATATATATATATATATATATATATATTAAGGAGTTTAAGGTTAGAAAGATATTACTCAGCAGATTTATCCAGGTTCGGCCTCCAAGCCTACGTCCTATCCCTAGAACACGTTCCGAGATTTCAAATTCTTTACTGAGCTCTTTAACGGTAGAGCATCAAACCTTTTACAACTTAGAAGCTGAGTATAACAAGAGTACCTTCCTCTATACCTCTACTCACTCCTAAACTCACGCTGAGTACTATAACCGAGTACTCAGCCTCTCCTTTCTAATTCTAGAAATGATAAGTGTTTGTCCTAAACAACAATTGCTAAGACACCTTAGATGATTGAATAATCACTCTAGACTTTTACACGAAAGATATGAAATTTGGTGTAAGATTGCTTTGCTTTTTCTTGCAGAACTTTGAGTAGAATTTTGGTCAGCGTAATGGCTTGATCAAGTTCTGTGTCGAATGAAGCAACTGAAGGGCTCTATTTATAGAGACGTCTGAGACATCGGTCATTTCGAATTTCGAAATAACGTTGGAGGGAAACGACTTCCTGTTGTTGTCACTCAGTTTTGCTCAGAGCTCTCGGCCAATCAGATTTGAGTATCTTCTGTCCTCGGTTAGTGTTGAGCAGCTTTTAGTCAGCTCGGCAGAATGTCTCTCCATTTATGGTAAGGTCAACTAGACAGCGTTCTGTGTCTTCTGAACTTTACCCAAAGTGGAAACACTTTGTCTGGAAGTTGTTCTTGCTCAGCTGCTGTCTTGTACTCTTTGTCGATTCAACTCAGCAGCTTCGTCCCGAAGTTGTTCAACGAAGGTCTTCTAGATCCTTCTTCCGCTGAGCTGCGTTTTGTACATAACGACAGCGTTTTGACATACGCGAGCCGAGTTGTCCTGAACTGTTTGACTTGGGCTTTGACTTCCGTATTGGGCTTTGGGCCTTTTAATCTTTATGTCTTATAAACAATTTAACTCAACATTGAACAAACACATTAGTAGAATAAATCAAAGCATTTAAACTTAGTGTGTTTAGAATATTTTTAATTACTCTTAAACAATTTTGTCAAATCAAAATTATGTGGAAAGGTGTTTCAATAGTTTTGTCCCTATCTTTTAGCGTGATTTACGGTTTAATTTTGGACTAAATAAGTAAGTTTAATTACAAAAATAATGTGTTTTTAATAAAATAACAAAATAAAAATAAATTTTATGCTTTTAGTTAATTTCCTTTGTTTTTGATTAATTTCAGAAAAATAAACGTCAAACTAACTCGGCTCTCGAGAATTGTATTTCGCAGGTACGAGTTAGGGAGTAAAACTCACCAACACACGTAGGGCGTAGAACAATGCCCTCTCAATCACGGTAGTCAAACTGCATGGTCCCACTAAGTCAACAGATATCACGCGGGGCGTCTCCATTTATACGCGGGGCGTACAGGAGCAATTCTTCAATCTAAAGTTCCAGGAGCTCAGGTACGCGGGGCATTTTCCAAGCCACGCGGGGCGTCAAAGGCATGATTCAAGCTATTGAATTCCAGAGGCTCAACCACGCGGGGCGTTTTCCTGTCTACGCGGGGCGTGTTTGTGACAACAAGTCTGAATCTGATCCACACACAGGAAATTATTAACGGAATTGGCAAACACATGGGGCGTCTTCCTGTCCACGCGGGGCGTGGTTGAAACAACAGGTCTGAATCTGATCCACACACACGAAATTATTAACGAAATAGGCAAACACGCGGGGCGTCTGCCTGTCCACGTGGGGCGTGGTTGAAACAACAGGTCTGAATCTGATCCACACGCCAGAAATTATCAACGGAATGGGCAAACACGCGGGGCGTCTTCCTGTCCACGCGGGGTGTGCCATAGGAAAATTGCAAAAATAATATGAATTCCTGCTTGTAACTTGTGTATTTACGATTCTACCTCCGAGCTTGATGTATAAATAAGAGTGATTAGCACTCATTTCCTCATTCAATTTTCGATGTACTAAAGTTCCTCACACCTTGAGAGCTTGTATAATCCTCATGTTACTCCGCCGAAGTTCCGTTCCATCCGTATTCACCAAGCTCGAAAGTTCCACCTCCAAGTCCTAAGAGACGACTTTGAGTCCGGTTAGCTAGTCCTAAGGGCCGATTCTTCTTCCCTTTCTACTTGTTAATTAGCTTGCACTCTTTCTATATACTAGGCTTGGTTGTATTCTGTATTATCGCATTTAATATTTATAATATATGATTTACAATTCCGTTTTCATTATACGTGTTATTACTTATTGCTTGCTTTGATACTTATAATTGATTATTGTGTAGGTCGTTTACGAGCTCCGAAATCTATTAGGAACCACATAGGTGTTGCCTTACCGGAATTGACAATCCGAAAACCGTAGGAATTGATGAGCCACGGAACTTACGGGCCCTAGTTTCTGGTCCTAAGAATTAGAGTCGCCTTAAGGGGAAATCACGACTCTAGAACCTCACGGAGTTGTTCGGTCTATAGATAGTCGTCTTTGCAAGAGTAAATTATTAATCGTATATGTTCCGTGTTGTTTGACATATGTTATAACTTATCATTATCCGTATCACTCTAAGAGGCCTTGAAATACATGAAAATTGTCTCACCCATAGCTTAGGAGTAGTTTATAGTCGTCACCAAACCCAAGTCAAAAGTATTCATCGCTTAGATAACGTGTAAAACCGAGTAGTTTAATACTTGTAGATATAAATCCCGTGGATTCGATACCCGGTCTTAACCAGATTATTACTTGATACGACGGGGTACACTTACCTCTACGTAGTAGCGTCTAGTAGAGTTAGAGCGCCTAGAAAGATCTTAACCATAACCGTAACATTCATAACGCATATATTTTACCGCTCTACCGGACACTCATCAGTGTGTTCGTCTTCGGCATGTGTTTCGGGAGAAAAATCGGGTTGCTGATTTTATGGCTAACAGCGCTCATGCTCTTGAACCGGGTGTTACTCATTTTCTGCTCCCACCGGTTGACATTCGAAGGCTGCTGCTGGATGATCTCGTGGGAGCTGGTTTTCCTAGGATGGTTCCGCCTTAGTTTTTTTTTTTGTTGTTGTTTCCTTTCATATTTATCCAAAAAAAAATTATTTGGTACAACTTGTTTGCAAATTTTGCGAAAAGTAAATAAATATTATATCAATATGTTTACGTTACAATGCTTTAAAAAATTAATTGTCCCAACTATATTTTAGTTGCTTTTAATCATCTTCGTTAACTTCATCATCATCGTCATCTTCATTCTCTGCTCCCACTTCATTCCTCGCTCTCACTTCATTCTCCGCTAGACGTGATTGCCAAATCTGTTGTGTAATACCATTCGGTACTGCTAACATGGCGTATTTATGATTTACATTAAACATATCTGAATCTAAATGAGCAAAAAATATAAAATATATTTAATACTCTAAATGTGCCAAAAATGTAAAATGTATGTAATTTGTATTTGAATGGAAATTTGTATTTGTATTTAATTTCATAATCTTTTATCGAACTAAACTTTTATTTGATATTCAATTTAATTTTATCTTTAATAATATATTTATTATTATTATTATAAATTTATTTTATCATTAAAATTATTTTAAAATCTAATATATATCATTATTATTGTTAGTTTGATAGTATTCAGTTAAATTCAGTAGCATTAAGTTTATTTTATCATTAAAACCAAAGTGAATGAAACTATATATGGGATGGAATCTTCACTTATTCTTGCGAATTTGTAAAGACGTGTCATGAGTGCACTAATTTGACTAGCTGTATTTTGAGGACCTAATCTAATCACTTCAAACGATAATATATATGCATTCATGAGTAAAGACAAAGCTACTCCAATATTAATTCATTTCCTCATCCAACAATATGCTCATAATTAAAGTCTTATTTTATTTAGTTTTGTGAATCTCTTCTTAATGTTTTTTTTTTTTTGAGGAAAATCTTTTCTTAATGTTTAATATTTTATTAGATGCTTCATAAAAATATATATTTTATTAGCTGTTTCTAGTGACTAAGAAAAGGGTAAACAATGCTTCAACAACAAAAAAAAAAAAGTAAACAATTTGCGTATTTTAACATATTATATCCTTTAAAAAAACATATTATATCCTTTCTTAAAAATAATAATTAAAAAATATATTATATATTTTTGAAGGTTTTAAAATTTTGTTTAAATCAATTATTCAGTTTTATTTATTTTACATACAAAACTGCATTTATTTGTATAAATAAAAAACTTATTTTTTAATTTTTAAAATTAATCATTATATTCCTAATAAAATTTATGTAGTATATATAAACCAATATTTTTAACACTTGTACTTATATATTAGTATAAAAATAATTATATTATCTATTCTTTTGCTTTTTTATTCTCATTTTTTTATTATTTGATATATAATATTTTCAAATTAATATTAAATATTATTATGAATCTTGAAAAATTTATAAAAAATCATTTTTTAAATTTTATCTATAAGGTTTATTAGTAATAAAATTTAACGTTTACGGTTTTTTATAGTTTTACTTCTAATTTATATTTTTTAAAATATTTTCATTTATTTTTTTTAATAAAAACAAATTCTACACTGTTGATATCAGACGAATATAAACATGTTCACGTGACACTTCTGAAGTCCTAACCATCGTCCGGGAAAGAGAACATGTGGAATCATCACATAATCTGCTCCCGTTACTATCCCTGGCTCAGGAAATCTCTATAGACCCTATCAAGGATCAACCTGTACAATAATCACGTTCAATCTCGTGAATCACGGATTAAGTGGGCTTGAGGGATACCAAACCCTGATCTACGGACACACGTTCACCTATCAATAAGTGACACGTAGCACGACCCACTTCCAAACTTATAATCATCTCTGATAACTCGATCATAATATAAATAGAGTAAGATACTCCACAAGATACACTACTTCATTCACTAAGCTTACATTATAGCTTTGATTTAATATTGTGTTCATCCTCAAGTTGTCCCACAAAGCTGACTTAGGCATCAGAGTGGCTTAGCCGGTCTTCGGCCCCTCCTTTGTCCATGTTTCTGTCTTATTGCAAGCTTGTAAGAGGACCTATAAGATTTAGCCACATCAAATTGGTGCGATGAGCAGAGCCAACTCCAAGGGGAGTCGGGCTAGGTGACCGCCTAGAGCCTCCGATTTAAAGGGGCCTCCAATCCAAAATATATTTTAATTACGACATCTTATTTAAGGGTCCTCCAATCCTAAATATATTTTAAGTGTAATAATTATTTAAATTTCAATTGTTCCAAATTATGTATAAAAATAATTATAATCCTTTGTTAGAGTTTAGTAGCAACCATATATAGAAAACCATAATATAGTAAACTAAAATAAAATCGAAAATCGACAACAATAGCACAAATTGTCCTTTTTCAGTCATTTTCTCTCAATGAGAATAGCATAATAGAAGCCCTAGAAAATTTATTTTACAACTTCTCTCTTAACACCGAGGGTAAAAGCATAAAAAGACTTGGTTTGCCCGGCTTGCAAACAGTCTGGTGATTAAAAGCTTGCAAACAAGGATTATGGTTTGTTCAGTTTGCACTTAAAGGATTTGAGTCAATTTTTTTGTCAAAAAATAATTGTAGTTTAGTTAACTTGTAAAATCGGGTCTTATATATGAGGTAATTTGCAAATCGAACTTTTTTAATTTCTCTGAATCGCTCACTTTTAGATAAATAGTCATGTCACATTTTGACAGGATATCTAAGTTTGCAAACTGCACAAACCATAAACCTTTATTTGCAAGTTTTTAAACCACTAGACTATGTTTCAAAAAAAAAAAAGAATCAAACCATATGTCTTTTTTTATACTCTACCTAACAATAATAAAGTTGCTATTCGTGTTGGGGTTTAGTGTTCTATAGACAATTGTTCCAGGATATAAACCTAATATAAATGAATTGTTCTTTATGTCATTTGTTTTAATAAGATATGGTTTTATAACTATATAAAGGCAACCTCTTTTAAAGAACTAAATAAGTCTAATAAAAGGAAATCCCTAAGTTTATTTAAAGTGATTATAAAGTGTTCATACAAGCATGAAGTGAGACGAAACATTATAATAAACTAATAAACTCAAAAACCACCCCAAGTCAAGTAGGGGTGCACGTGGTCGGTTAACCAGTCCATTAAGGTTAATTCGGTCGGTTAACCATTTAATCGGTTTTTTAAAAACACTAACCATACATTAGTCCATTAAATTCGGTTAACCACTAATCGGTTAACCAATTATTTCGGTCGGTTAACCTTATATTTCGGTTTCTAACCATTAGTAAATAAAAATAAAAATAATAAAAGAATTCTAATTTTTATTGTGAGGGAAACGGCGGGTCAATGACGAGTTGAAGAGATTAACTGCGAAGAGGGACATGTACGTGCATTATGATCCCTCAGTTTTGATTCTATTAAATTGTTTAGTCCCTATATCAAATCTTCGTCTAAAAATGTGTTAAAGAACAAATAAACGGATTAAAAAAAACGCAAAATGCCCCTAATAAAACTTCTGACTACATTATAAGGTTTTGGAATACAAGTAATACAATTTTATCCTTGTTTCTACATCCAAAAATATAAAAGAAAAAAACCCCGTATAAACTGAAATGAGAGAGACAGTAACAAATTAACTGAGAGTTATTTATATATTTTCATCTCATTTGATGTTAATATTTGATAAAAAGTCTAAACCATTAAAAGTGAAAAAATTTAGAGACCTTATAATAAATAGTGGATTGATTAATGAGTTATGAAAAACTATAGGGACTAAATAATTGTTTACCCATATAAATAAATTTATTTTTATATATTTTTTTAATATTTAATTGAGATTTGGTCGGTTTCGGTTAACCGCGATTTTTGGAATAAAGAAACCGTAACCGTAACCATTATTTTTAAAATTAAAAACCGTACACTAGTCCATCGGTTTCGGTTAACCTTATTTTCGGTTTGGTTTCGGTTTGGTTTTCCGGCTTTTCGGTTTTTCGGATTTTTGTGTACATCCCTAAAGTCAAGTAATATGTTTTGAATAGGGATTGACATATCACTGTTGAGACTTGCATGGAACAATGTCTTCTGTCGAGACAGAGAGCTGATCTCACAAGCTTCAGATATACAGATATCTGGACAGTTACATGGATCCAATGAAAGGGGTTCATTAGGATTGGGGACCCGACTTGAGATAACAGGATGGGTAGATTTATCCTTGTCACCTGTTCATCTCATTGGTATTAATAGGTATAAGTAATCCTAAGACTCAAAGGAATGTTAATTAGTGATTCTGGATTATGGAATGTGATGCTTTGATCCTGTTGTAACACGATCCATAATAGAGATGACTCTGGTGTGTGAACGGCAGACGTTGGGTGTCACAGGAAGTAATTGCAGGATAGTTATACATTGGATTAAGCATTTATCACTCTTGATAAATGGGAGATACGTCTAAGGATCACTTGTGGAAGACTTAACTCTAAATCCTTGCAAGGTGATAGCTTAAGACTTGAAATGCAGATTTCACTTAACCTATCTAATTGGAGTTAACTCGGCCTGTACAAGTAAAATGAACGTCTCACTGTATGTGACTTGACATTATCCATAGTCATAAGATTCTGTTCAAGGATGTAGTTGATGAATGATCGAATTATACTGTAACTAATACGGAAAGGTCAACAACGGAATCAACATGTCTTCTTATAGCTCTGGGGGAATGTTTCGGATCTGCCAATCATAGTTCGCGTACTCATTCCGTTATACAAAGATTAAATATAATTCTGAGAAAATTAATTTAATAGTTGTATACGGCTAGAAGCAATAAGAACCTAATGGGTCACACATAAGACTTGGAGCCCAAAAGAGAAACAGATGTTAATTAATTGATGGAAGCCCAACTGAGTCCACTAAAGCCCAGTATATAGGGGGACGATTTTTTGTATATAAAATACATAAATAATTAATTTGATTTTAACAATTTTAATTAGATTATAATTATGGATTAAATTAATTATAGGATAATTCAATTAGAAGGTTTATTATGATTAAATTACTTCTAATTGTTATCCTATTAAATAAGTTAATATTATCTTTATATTTAGATATAGTTATAGATAATAATAACAAGAGTATTATTCCGAATATAACTCTTATTAAGTAACCTAATTCTATCTAACTAGGGTTTAGATACAAGAGGTTATTTATACCCCTCCTATTAGCAAATTTCGGCCAGCCCTAGTATTCCTGGAGAGAGAATTTCGACACCCCTTATTGAGGACGAGATCATCCACTGCTTCCTTCCGTTCAATTGATTTTCATCTTTTTCTCTTATTCCTTGATCTTGTGTTGATTAATTAGAGGCAATCTATTCTTGATTGCTTTTATACGGTGATTTGAACTTGTGTTTTGTTTTGTGCTTGTGAAATCGGAGTAAGAGTTGAGGGCACGTCGCTTGCAACAGTAGATAGTTCATCAAAAGGTATTTCCTTCTATCCCTCTTTATATGAAATAACGATTAACAGATCTTGGTTTAATGGAAAAATGTTAAAATTTTTATATTTCCGCTGGCAAACGTTAGCCTATTTTCCTTCAGTGGTATCAGAGCATGAGTTAAATCCGTTATTTCATATATGAAAATTAAAATGTTTTTCAATCAGATTGAATAAATATTTATTGTTAGGTTAATTAACAAAACTGTTTTGATTAATTAATTCTAAAGATAAATAAGTTTTAATTAATTGTTAATTAAAATTAATTATGCATATCTTCCTAACTATTTTGGTTGATAATAATTATAACAAAATCTATTTTGGTTAAAATTAACGCCAATGTATGTGTCTGATGTATGCTAAAGCAAATCAAGACTGGGTTAGATTATGAGACTTAAAATAAAAATTCCTCACTAATTAAAAGTTAAGTAAATAAGCAAGTTATTAAAATCGGTTTCCCCTCCCTAATATTATAATTCAGCCGGCAATACTGGGAGCCTTTGGGTTGTTGAGTAAACTCAAGCTCGGGGTCTTATAGTAACACCTGAATTATCGAAAATCATTTTCATGAATATGGGGTAATACTTAAATTAGATTATGATAATTGGATGGGTAAACTCATGTTGTCATAAACTAATGGGCAATATGGTTGGGATCAATATGAATAGCATATTGGTTACTAATGTGGTTAGTAACCCAATAACCTAGGAATCACATTGTTGATGTGATTGATTGTATGAATCTACCTAACAAATGAGACTAGCTTGTTGAGTAAATTCTTCGAATTAATATGGAGGGCTATTAATTTGGCAAAATAGTGGGAGCAATTTAAAACAAATTAAAGACCTATAATTTTAGATTGATACACGTTAAAGCAAATGAATAACATACGTTTACTCTTTCTCACTCTCAGGTTAAATTAAAACACTCGTAAAATCATGACTAAAACCAATCTGCAAAATATACTTACCGATAACAAGTTGAACGATTCAAACTTCACCGACTAGTATCGCAACCTCAAAATCATTTTGAAGTTCGATAAGATAGGGTATGTACTTGATACATCGATACCCCCTACCCTGGCTTGTGATGCACCCATCGAAGAGGTCAATGCTTACCAGAAGCATACGGCTGATGATGATCACGCGGGATGCATCATACTTGCATCGATGACACCGGAATTGAAAAGGCAACATGAGGAGATGGATGCCTATTCCATGGTCGCGCACCTGAAAGAGTTGTTTGGGAATCAAACTCGGTGCGAACGCTACGAGATATCGATGCAGGATGCAGGAGGGCACATCTGTAATGACACATTGTGTCAATATGATTGGCCTTATTACTAAGTTTTCTAGTATTGGAGATGCGATGGATCATGAACTAAGTGTAGACTTACTTCTTCAATCCCTCCCCGAGAGTTATTCACAGTTCATCATGAACTACCAAGTGAATGGCTTGCAAACCTCTCTTGAAGAGCTTGCAAATATGCTCGAGACAGTCGAGCCCAATATAAAGGAAAACGAGGGAATACTGGCCCTTGCTATTGAGGGATCAAAGAAGAGAAAAGGGAACCCTCCCAATCCTCACTATGCCAAAACCCTCTTCAGATGACGGTTCAAAACCGTCGTCCCGCACGATATAAATCTGTCACAGGGCTCGCTGCCGTTTGATAAGGCATCAGACGACGGTCGAGTTCTGTCATCTTTCGACGCGATAGACGACACGCGCTTCCTAAGCGTCTGTCATCTTTTCCATGTTACAACGACGTTCGACTTTGTTAAAACCGTAGTATTAGATAATTTCTAATGACAACTTTTTTATATACACCGTCATTGTAGTATGTAAAACCATAGACCTTTTTCTTATCATACGACATTTTTTATTATTGTTTGTGTCATTGTAGATAAGTTACCGATAGTTTTCCTCTTTGTTGTTGTCATTCAAAGATGTTTCAGTTGACATTGTCTTTAATTTTTTTGTCTTCTACGTGGATTTCACATGACATTTTTCATTTTATCAAATGTCATAAAAGTCAATGAAATTTGACTACGTTAATTGTAAGACGGCAGTCCTATTATTTATTTATGTCATCTTAGCGTTTTAGTCATGACAGTATCTCATTAACCTTGTATCGTGTCACGCGTCATAATATGACAATTGTTTTAATTTTGTGCTCATTCATTAATGCATTAGATGCCATATTTTTTATCCCAACTGTGTCGCATAACCTGTAACCCTTTAATGCACCTGTACATACTGCAATTGAAATTACATGATACTAATACTCCAATTATAACCAAGCTATAAACTTCATATATATAACTTAACTATCCATTATTTACATAGCATGTACACCAGTTGTGCACAATATATACACAGAACCAGTGGGATATCATTGTACACCAAAAAATACCCAAAATATGCACAACAACAGTGTACCACAAACTGATTATCATATTGTACGAAAACAGGATTACATACACAATCCATTGTCACTTCAAGTAAAGCACATGATCTGCCCATTCTATGTGGAGATGATCCAAATCCGAATGGCTGTAAGTCAATCCACACTTGTTTATCCACTACAAAACATAAATGCTTTACTATTAGGAATTTGCTCTATATCACTGATAACAACTGCATATATCTGAACATAATATTATGGTAATGAATTATGGTACCTTTGCAACAAAGTTTAATTCCTTATCTATGACGATCTCCCGTATATACAGCATTATCCAAAAACCACATGTTTTATCATCTCGTTGCTCAGGTATCCTATGTGGCATGAAATATAATGGTTAGACCCCAAAAAAGACAATATACACTTGCTTGTATAACTGTAAAACTCACTAGAAGCGGTGTCATCTTCAGCTTGGTCTTCGTCACCTTCTTTGGGTCTTTCTGAGCATAATAGAACTTCATCGCACTGCAACAAGCGTAACAACATGATAGCTTATGTGAGTAACTACTTGAATGGCGTACACATTAGAGGCATTTGGTAACTTACTTGCTCACAACATTATGATTTTTTCTTCTCAATGTCAACAACAGTGAGAGTCCAATGTGATTTGCAAACATTATCCATTTCAGCTGTATCAATGTCAGTTAATCAACTGATAAACACACAGTACAAAAGATTCATAGTTACCCTGAGTTGTAAGGAATAAGGAATATAGAATTAGCACCACCCTGTTTGAACCGATCCATCAACTCCTTCGAGCGGTCCGTTGGAGTTTTCTTAGTTCCAAGAGCAAAAGTGGTACATGGATCAACAAATAACACCCTTTCTTCCATTCGTGCTTTTTTCAATACATGGTATAGATGACTGGGCAAATACATGTATAAATGTTGATGAAATAGATATCCAAATTAATAAATTTGTGTATTGCATTCATGTACCTCATGTAAAATGTATTGTGCCTGTGGTCATCTAATGAAAGTGTACCATTGCATATAAATCGCTAGGCATCAATAATTGCTTTCGTTCTGCTCCGAACAACTCAGGTCCAAAAGTTTTGGTTATACATTTGATTCCATCCATCATATTGGTTCTCGCCCAGTTGCACAACTTCTGCAATGGTCGTGGTAAATTTGTTGGCAACTTAACGAAATCAATCGCCTCAGCCTCACTATTAACTTTCTTCAAGGCCTTCGTAAAAATTTTTGCTGCCTTGTTTGCCTTCTGATTGCAATAATTAAACACGCATTATACAACCAAAGAAATAATTGAAACACATAATACATAAGAAATAAATGAATATTACCTCAACAGATTTGACACTACATAGCACCTTTGGCCATGCTACAATAGACCCCATTGCCTCCCTAACAACTTCCATTTCACCTTTTATCGGGTATGGCAGACATGCATCTCCATCATCAAATGACACAATCTCCACTCTATAATTGTCCTTTCCCAGTGGTCGCCCATGGATTGTTTGCTCTTCTTGGTCAATGTCTGATTGTATCAATCTGCCATGGGCAACAATCTTCCCACTCTCTTCCACTGATAGTGCAACCTCAATGTCAAGTTCATTGTCCTGATTCAACAATTTCAAATACAACTAATTAACTAAGTATATATAAGTGATAAATTCAACAAGCTGACAATCATAATAACCGTTTACCTTTGAGATCGTTGGAATCTCATATCCTGGGCCTTCACCAATAACTTCCTCTTCTATGGTATTAGAGACCTCTAATACCAACTTCTTCTTCGCCACAGCTTCATATTTCCCTAATATCTCCTCTCTATCGATATCATCTCGATTACAACTACCTTCTCCTGATTTGCCATTGTAAGTTGTTGGTGCAGCTGCTGGGGATTCCTCAGTCGTAACCCCCTTGGACACAAGTTTCTCCATTCGATCTAGTTTTTGGACCATTTTCGCTTCAGACTTCTTTAACTCATCTTGATATATCTCATGTATCTTCTTCAATTCTTCTTCACGTTTCCTTGTTGACTCTTCCTCCCACTTTGCCCTTTCTGTTTCAAGCAATGCTTGCAACTCCTCAGATCGCTTCTTTCTTCCCCTCTTCTAACCCGGTAGCTTGAAGAATACTATCAGCTTCATAGCACCCACTCCTCTAACCCTGCCACTGTGTTCTGGATTCCCTAATACCTCAGTTAGCACATCATTACTATCCTTGGCTTTAAACACACCTTCAGCCTCCTCCTTTTCCAGTTTCAACTATGGAAATAAACATATATAAATCAGTTATACATATGCGTCTTATCAATCACATTGTGTATTTGAATAAATGCCACTTACAATTCTTTTAACCGCCTCCTCTACTTTAGTGTCCTTAAAATTTCCCAGTTTGTCTTGCCTTCCCTTTATCCAATATGTGTGCCTGCTGATTTTTTCCACTTCCTCTTTTGATAGCTCTGAGGTCTGCCACATAGTACGAATAATATCAAAAATCATACAAATATGAAGTCTGAAAATAGACAATAAACGACCATACCATTTCAACCCGGATTCCTCTGTACCCCTTGCGAGACATCCGGTGGTTGTACTTGTTCTTTTGCTGCTTGGATATCTGCACTTGGCGGATTTCCTAAACAATAAAGCCATATATATATAAACCCTAAAACGAACCTTACCGAGATGAAGAATTAACGAGTTAGAAGACGATTCACCCGATTGAGAGAGATAAACCAAGCAGGAGAAGATGAATTGTGTTTAGGGCTTTTGTAGAGGTGGAGATCGAAGGAGAAGATGAGGATCGAAAGACTGGGTTTAGGCTAAATTGGCCTTATATACCCCGTTCTTTTTTTAAGCGCGCAAATAAAAAGTTAGAGTTTTTGCTCCCCCGCTTTTCTAAATTTGGGTTGCCACTTTTTTTATTTTCGTACAACAATGACAGTCATTTATTCGAAGTGTCGTCTGATGCTTAAGTGATTTTTCCATCAAAATCGCGTTCTTTTGGGATGACAGCATACTGTAACCGTAACGTCATCTGAGATGCGAGCGCATTTTTTATTTCGCCTTCCGATGACATAGAATTAAAATACTGTCACGAAACATATTCAGACGACACGAAAACAAATGTCTGTCATGTATCTTGTGTCATGTGAAAGGGAAAATGGCATAATGCCTATCTATCTCAAGAAGGGCAAGGGGGCCACGCCTACCGAAACAAAGGGGATGGAAGTGAAGAAGACCAAAGGAGAGTGCCACTTTTGTGGTGAAGACGGGGATTAGAAAAGGAACTGTTTGGTGTACCTAGCCACCCTCAAGAAGGGAAAAGCTGAGACTTCAACATCTGGTATGTTCTATATTGAAATAAATACAATTTCACAGTCTGAATCTTGGATATTAGATACCGGATGTGGATCTCATATTTGTATGAATATTCAGGGACTCGGACGGACTAAGGAATTGAAGAAGGGAAGCATAAACTTGCGAGTAGGAAATGGAGCAAGAGTTGCCGCCCTCGCGATTGGAGATTATGCTTTGAGTTTGCCCTCTGGGCTTGTAATAGAATTAAGGAACTGTTTGTATGTTCCAGAGATGTCTAGAAACATTATTTCTATTAGCTGTCTTGTTGATGACAGCTTTCATATTTCAATAAAGAACAAACATTGCGAGTTTTATAGAGATGAGATTTTCTATTTTTAGGAATATCATTAAATGGGATTTATGTGTTAGACGATAAAATTTCTGCATTCACAATTGATACCAAAAGACATAAGCTAGATAATTCAACTTACTTGTGGCATTGTCGTTTAGGCCATATAAACAAAAGACGCATGCTTAAGCTACATCAAGATGGGCTTATAGATTCAATTGATTGTGAATCATTGGAAACATGCGAAGCCTGTTTAAAAGGTAAAATGACAAAGACACCCTTTAGCAATAAAGGTGAGCGTGTATCAGACACTCTAGGATTAACACACTCAGATGTATGTGGTCCTATGTCAGTCCAAACAAGAGGAGGATTCAGATACTTCATAAGCTTCATAGACGACCATACCAGATATGGTTATGTCTACTTGATGAAGCACAAGTCCGAAGCTTTTGAGAAATTCAAATGCTTCAAGAATGAAGTAGAAAATCAAACAGGAAAGAAAATAAAGATAGTTCGATCCGATCGAGGTGGTGAATATCTTTCAGATGATTTTCTAAATTATCTAATGATGCTCGCAAATTATATAGCGGTTAATAGGACAAGTGTATCCTATCGCAGCAAGTAATACAGTGCTAAGCACAGGATCGAACCTCAATGACTGTTTATCACAACTAGTCGGCCTAAGGTAGGCAACATAATTGTTCGGAAGCTTAAATATGTGGTGGAGTGATTAAAGAGACAAATTTTCTAAAATAAAAGATAAAAGCGTTTGACAGGGGAGAGTTCGAATTAATTGATGAAACAATCTAAGATGGGGATTCCCTTAATTGGATTCTATGCATGATTTGCGGGGATTCAGGTTTATATCCTAATGATAATTGACGGTAATCACCTAATTAACCACGAGGAGATTGTCAATCTCACGTAGTCTATTCACATGCATTTGGTTGACGGCTTGATTAGGCATATAACCTAGGGCATGCAAAGCATTAGGGTTTGTGGTGATTAAGGCTAAAATCGTAGCCCAGCCACTAGCCCGCACTCCTAGTGGTCTCTAGCGAGGTCAGATTATGCTAATTCGGATTAGATAGTTCCTTGGTCAGGTAACTACCTATCTGTAATCCTAAATTTGTCAGACTTAAGGCATTAGGTTCACCTATGTCAGGCTAGTTGATATCATCGAATCTCATTCTAGCAATTATCCTATCTCTGACAAATCTAAGACATTAAGCTCGCATAATCTAATCAATTGGAAACAATCCAGTAAACCTAAATCCCTAATCATACACGGTTACACAATCAATCTCATCCCCATCCCAGATTGGATGGGGATTAGTTAATAGTTAAACTAAACAAACAATTAAACCACAAATTATCAGCATAAATCATCATTAATTTAAATAAGTAAAGAGTAAGAGACAGAATGAGGAATTAGAAATATAAAACCCGATTTCGTCTGATTCTGATTACAAATTGGAAGAGAAGTCTCCTCTATCAATCTTCAAAAAGCTAGAAAATGATTACAATCGAAAACCAATCTAAATTGTAGAAAAAAGAACTAATAAAATGTAAGGAAGAGAAGAAAGAAAAGGAAAAGAAAAGTAGGAACCCTAACAAAGATGTCATAATGTTCTATTTATAGTGCAGGCTTAGTTAGGGGTAGTTTAGGCATTTTGCAGGTTAAAATTCGCGCTTGGGAGTGAGGAGACGCTGGGAAATTGCTTCCCAGCATTTCGTCTCGTCGAGACGAAAGGTGTCTCGACGAGACAAGAGGGTATCTCGCCGAGACACCACGCGATGGTTCCCTTTGGGAACCATCAGCCTGCCTCGTCTCGACGAGACAAGGACCTGTCTCGACGAGACAGGTACTGTCTCGGCGAGACAGGCACTAAATCGGGGCTGAGTCCGGTTTTCCTTCGTATTTTGGTCCCTGGACTTTCGAAATTTGCTCTGATGGTCCCTGACGAGTCCCAAGAGTGCTCTGACGGTCCTTGAATTGTGCAGAGGTGCTCCAAAAGGCACGGGCCTGGTTCGAAAATGCTCAAATAGTCCCAGAAATACCTAAAAACACAGAAAATGTCATAAATAACGAGAATTACTAATTTTAACTAAAAGATAGCAAAACGATACTAAAATTAAATGGAAATAAAGCAAAAAAAAACTAAAACGAACCTAAAAACACTATATAAATGGGAGCTATCAACCTCCCCACACTTGAATCTTGCTTGTCCTCAAGCAAGAAAGAATAAAAAACAGTGAAACATCAACAAATAGCTCCCGTACACGCACAAGGATCCATTGTACCTTTATTATCCATACGGTTACAAAGTACTCAAGTTGCAATTAAAAACGAAGTGAACCTCAAAATAATCTACAAAACTGATCGAGTAATTTTATCAACCAACACTTTGCAAAAACGAAAGGCGAGGACTAACATTGCTAGCTCACAGGTGGTCGCTCTTGCACTCAAGTGTTTAGGTAAAATATGCATTTGGTAAACACTCTACAGTTTATTGAATAGAATGGTCACGTTGGGATTGCATCATCCATCCGGTTGAAATTACGCATCGTAACTAAACAAGATTATAGGTCTTTACAGGGTTGTAACAAGGCTAAAGGTTCAGGGGTAAGAAAAAGGGAGTTTAGGCAAAAAGTTAATGACTCAACTAGCTAGAATTTTGGCAAATTGGCACTTTTTCCGCTATGCGCGAGATAAAAGCTCAAGGCTGCTGTTTTTTTTTCAGTTTGGGGAGCAACTAAAGAACATCTTTTATCCTTTCCTCTACAATTTATTCGGTTCCCCCTTTTTTTTCTTTTTGTTTTGAACCATATATATATTTTTTTCTTTTTTTTAAAAAAAAATAGAGGGGACAAAGAGTCAATTTCATTGGGTTACTTCTTCTGTTTAGAATTACAACCTTTCTATAGTAGCTAACGGAAATTTGAAGGGTGTGTGCCCAAGGATTTTCGAAATTGAGTCAAATAACTAGGGTGAGAAAGGGTATTTAGGAAGGCTAAGGGCTTGTAACTAGGTTGATCAAAGAAAAGGGGTAAATAAGGCTCAAAGGGGCTTATCTAGTGGAATTGGTAAGGGATTTTGGCTAATCAAAGAAAAGGCTAAGTTCACAAGGGGCTATACCTAGATTGCCTAATCATTTCAAGTTCAATTATAACACAACATTCAACCAGTATTGGATGCAATTCCTATGAGCATAGTGACAATAACTGTATCCCACACCTAAGAGATCAATTGTTCCTAAAAATGAGTCTAAAATATTGACCTTTAGGCTCTAACTCACAATTTAGGGGTTATTTGTAACAATCCTAGCCTCACCTAACGAATCGTTCCATGTCAGTCTTAGTTAAATGACACTCTTTTGAGACTCAAATGTTGTTCACAAGTTTTTGCATGCATCAATTTCACGTGAGCTTTCAAACTTTTAGGGCACAATTTCAGCTGTCCTGTCAGGATTGCTAGATGCATAAAAAATCAACTGCCTAAGATTCTTTTTTTATTTCTAACTACTGAAAGCAAAAGCAAATACTGAAAGCAAAAGCAAAAACTTAGGAATCCTAAGAATTGAAAATAGATCGATAAACACAACAGGACTACACACAAACATGCCACAAAATAAAAACAAAACAGTGGCCCCAAAAACATGCAATTGGTACACGTACAGAATGTCCTATCCTATTGCCCTCCTCCCCCACACTAAATCATGCATTAATTTCCAAAAATGCATGTTTATGAAATTGAACATTAAGTGAAAGAAAAGAGAAAGGATATGAAAACTCCCTCAGGGGGCGTCTATGTAACTCAGTGTTTCCACTACGCCCAAGTCAGCTTCATAAATTTTCAGACGCTGCCCATTGACCTTGAAAGGGGAATTGTGGCCATTTGTGATCTCAACTGCTCCGGAAGAGAATAACTGGGTGACCTCAAACGGACCATACCACCTCGACTTCAGCTTACCAGGGAATAATCGCTGCCTTGAGTTGTACAGTAAAACCTTATACCCTACTTCAAAATGGCGTTGGATTATTCTCTTGTCATGCCATCTTTTTGTCTTCTCCTTGTAGATCCGAGAATTTTCATAGGCACCGTGCCTGAACTCTTCCAAGGCATCAAGCTCAATAATCGTTTCTCACGTGCAACTCGTGTATCAAAGTTTAGAAAACGGGTAGCCCAGTAGGCTTTATGTTCAAGTTCGATAGGAAGATGACAAGACTTGCCGTAGACTAGCCTGAATGGGGACATACCAATTGGTGTTTTAAACGCGGTCCTATAAGCCCACAAAGCATCATCTAATTTGAGTGACCAGTTGTGCCTAGATGAATTTACTGTTTTTTCAAGTATGCTTTTGATTTCTCTATTGGACACTTCGACTTGGCCACTAGTCTGGGGATGGTATGGGGTAGCAACTTTATGAGTGACCCCATATTTATGCAGGACTTGTCTAAAAGCTTGGTTACAAAAGTGAGACCCGCCATCGCTAATAATGGTGCGGGGGGTGCCAAACCGCGTGAAGATATTCTTTTGCAAGAATTGGATGACAGCCCGCGCATCATTACTAGGCAAGGCTACAGCCTCCACCCATTTAGAAACGTAGTCCACGGCTACAAGGATGTATTCGTTATTGAACAACTTCGGGAAGGGTCCCGTGAAGTCTATCCCCCAAACATCAAAGATTTCACAGACTAAAATTGGGTTCATGGGCATGGTATGTCTCTGTGAAATATTACCAGTTCGTTGACACTTATCACAGTTTTTAACAAAATTAAAAGCATCATGGAAGATTGTGGGCCAATAGAACCCACTCTGGAGTACCTTAGCTGCAGTTCTGTTCATGCCATGGTGGCCACCTACCTCTTTGGAATGACAGAATGCAAGGACAGAAGCTATCTCCTCCTCATGAATGCATGATAGCGCGGCGCCTAGTGTGAGCTTTTCTTACGACGATTAAATGTGTATTGCGGTGAATGTGCTATGAATATGGATGTGATCTTTTAAATGTTCTTAACTCTACTAGACGCTACGACTACTTAGGGGCAAGTGTACCCCGTCGTATCAAGTAATAATCCGGTTAAGACCGGGTATCGAATCCACGGGATTTATAATTACAAGTATTAGACGACTCGGTTTCGTATGTTATTTAAGCGGTGATTACTTTGGGGGTGAAGTAAGATACAACTACACACTATCCTAACTATTGGCGACTCAGATTTGTGTAGCTAAAACCCTATGAAGTGGGATGAATATCGATAAGTTATAACCACGATAAATAATGACTCTAAATGTATACGGATAGTAAATTACTCTTGCAAAGACGACTAAGTATAGTAAAACCGACCCGTGAAGCACTTAGACTACGTGATTCCTAGTCAAGGCGTGTCTAAAGCGGGGGAATTAGAAACTAGGGCCCGTAAGTTCCGTGGCTTGTCAATTCCTACGGTTTCCGGTTTGTCACTTCTGGTAGGGCAACACCTATATAACTCCCTAAAGATAGCCCGAATGGCATCGGAAATCGCGTTCTCCTACACAATAGTCAATTATCAATATCAAAACAAGTAGCAAACACTAACACGTAAAGGGAAATAGAGATTATAAATCATGAAATTATAAATATGAAATGTATATAAATGGAATACAACCAAGCCTAGTACATAGGAAGAGTACAAGCTAATTAGCACGTAAAAGGGGAGAATCCGCCCTTGAAACTAGCTAACCGGACTCAAGGCCGTCTCCTAGGTCATGGAGGTGGAACTCTCGAGCTTGGTGACGAATGGTGGGGCGGAACTTCGATGGAATGCCGGAACAACCGAACAAGCTCTCGAGGTGGAGAGTTTAGCTACAAAAACTGAATCTATACTACAACAACTAACAAAACAAGTATAGTAGCTCTCTAGTGTGTAATTATTTCTTGGTATCAAATGAAGTTCAAGAGCTTCCTATTTATAGACATCAAGCAAGGGCAAGTTTGTAATTTCATAAAGCACAAGTATGGAGCAACATTATTTGGTGCAGAAATCCCATGATACGCCCCGCGTAAATGCCCATTCCGTCAGAAATCTCCTGCATGTGGACCAATTCGTTGTTTTGTTGTCTCAAGCACGCCCTGCGTAGAGGATTGTACGCCCCGCGTGTTTGAGTCTCTGAAGTTTTATTGCTTGAATTGGTGCTTTTACGTCGTGCGTAGCTGAAGTACGCCCCGCGTAAAAGAGTCTCTGATCTTTTTACGTTGAAGAACTGCCTTTTACGCCCCGCGTATATGGTGATACGCCCCGCGTATGGAGAGTTAACTTAGGGAGACAGTGCAGTCTGACTTTCAGGATTAGGCCAATTATTGCCGACATGTGTCATACGCCCCGCGTAGAGTGGCATACGCCCCGCGTATGTTGAGTCAATTCCACATGGCTCCTGCGGATAAGGCAATTATTGCTGACACATGTTTCACGCCCCGCGTAAAGGTATATACGCCCCGCGTATGGAGTGGATTTTTGCTCCTTTCTCGTACCTGAAATACAAATCTTGAGAGCCGAGTTAGCTTGACGTTTTTATTTCCTAAACTAATAAAAAAACGAGGAAAATTAACTGAAAGTACGAGATTTATTTTTATTTCTTTATTTTATCAAAACACTTTATTTTTGTAATTAAGCTTATTTATTTTATCCAAAATCAACCCGTAAATCACGCTAAAAGATAGGGGTAAAATACCCTTATCAAACCTCCTCGGACTTTAAAGTTTTACTTGTCCTCAAGTAAAAGAAATCGAAAGACAAGGGATTGAGAAAATTAAGAAACAAACCGAAGGTTGGTTTTGCCAAGTGCGTGAAAGTTATGGTTTTGTGCAAAGGTTTCGGTAAGTACCTATGCAAACAATTGAGTACGAAACTTGTTTGAAATCTCCATGATCAAGATTTAATAGGCAATATTAACGGGGGTTGATTATCTTTTGAGAACCCGATAGTACCTCACCAAGGGATTTCGCTCTTACGCTCAATTTTAGGTGGGTTGGTGTTTTAGCACTCTTCTTTGTACTTACTCGAGATCATGTTGAATTTGCATTTTTATCCGGGTTTTTCCTCCTAAAATATGGTTAGGCAATATTAAAAATGAACCCGGAGGGGGGTTGTAATGTGGGTGGCTTCTTTAGTGGTTAGTTTAAAGAAACTCGAGTTCAAAAATACCGTTTTGTGATTGCACCGTATCATTGCTTATTTCGGTCTTGGCGAATTTTACAAGATGTACTTCAAAATTGCTCGGGTGGAGCTTGAGAATGCATATTTTTATTGTATCCTTTGTTTTGATAGAGGCACAAAAAATAAAATTTTGAGAACTTACGGTGCTCATTTGCTAAGGCCGTGACTTATTTCGGGTAATTCGGGTGCACTTTGATTATGTCGGTAATTGAACAAGAGGAAAAATGGTTAAATGTTAAGAGGGTATTAACAAAAGAATTGGTTAATAGGCTCGAGGGGGTTTCCTAATGTTCAATGAAAACGAGAAAAATAAATTAAGAAAAATTAGCCTAAGTGGGTTTGGTTTATCATCTATTGCCTTTTTACCACAAATAAGTGTACTTGACCCGGTATTGGATGCAAATTCCATGAGTCGAGTGAAGTCAAAGCTCTCGAAAAATTGTGAAAGAATTAGAGTTCTCGTACGAACTCTTTTAGGCTCAAAAATACCTCACAAAGATTCGGGTTTAAATTGTGTACTATCAAGTTTTCGCTAAATTCTCAACTATCCCATTTTTATTGCCTTTTTAAAGTTCATTATGGAGATAATATTTGGGTTAAGATTCAATGCCTTAGTTTAGTACTAATCCTAAGTTTCGCACAAATTCCCTAACTTTAAAATTAAGACTGAAATCTCTTAATCGAATCATTCCTTTATGTTCCGTCGCTTTTATTTTTTGATGACAAATAACGGAACTTTAATTAATTTCCGAAGGAGGGATAGCGTGTCGGGAAAATTTAAAAGAGTTAATAAATTAGTTCAATTATTTTGTTGTTATTAAATTTTTATTTTTGTTTTTGGTAGTGCAAAACAAACTAAAAGTGCGGGGTTGCACGACCCTCTGCGTTATTTAAAATGACGCCTATTCCAAGGGCGTCGCAAAACGAAGTTAAAACAAAAACAAAAATAAAATAAAGGTAAGGAAGGAAAAGAAGACCCTTAGTGGTCAGGTGCCCTACGCGAGGCGTGCCCAGGGGGGCGCCCCGCGTAGGGTAGCATTTTCAATGCGATTTGAGGCAGAGACTCAAATACGCGGGGCGTAATAGGGAGAGCGCCCCGCGTAAGGCGGTGTTTTTATTGTTTTTGGAGTCAGAGACTCAAATACGCAGGGCGCAGGAAGAAGGCGCCCCGCGTGTTTGAGTTTCTGGTGCTTTTTTTGTGTATGAAAATAAAGAGTACGCGAGGCGTACTATGGGGTACACCCTGCGTGTAGTTATTATAAACAACAAAAATAAACGCAAAAATAGCACGAAACATAAACGGAAATTACTAATATAACAAAAGAAAAAGATAGTACATCAAAACATCAAAACATTAAAAGAAAATGGAAAATACAAAGAAATGGAACTATGGTTGAGGTGGAGGTGGATTGCCATGGAGGTTGAAGTAGGAGGCGAAGGAAGCGGTGAAAGCATCGAAACGAGTGTCGATATGGGCCCGATCCTCCCGTTGTTGTGCCTCAATGGTGTCGAAGCGGGAGTCGAAATGAGCCCGATCCCGACGTTGGTTATCCTCCAAGATATCCAACCGAGCATAAAGAGTGGTGAAGTCGTGGAGGGGTGGAGGACTGAAATTGAGACCCATGCTTGAATCCGAGTCCCCTTCCTCATTGGAATGAGCCGCCCCCGAAGTCTCACCCGGGCCGAAAGTTGGACGCTGTAAGGATTTAAAAGCGTTTTTGTCCAACGGCCTAGGCACAAGGCATGGAAGGCACTCAATGGCGTCGGAACCGAGAGTGGAGAGGGCGAAGATGGTGACGAGGTGGCTGAACCCGAGCTTGGCCCGTTTCCGGATGGGTGTGGCGCGGAGGTGGACGGCCACGTGGTAGGCGAGGTCGTATGTGAGCCCGTTGGCACAATAGTAGAGGGCCAACAGTTCATGTTTGTTGACCTTGGTGGACTCGGATTTCCCCGTGAAATAAAAGGAGATGAAGCGGTGAAGGAGTTGGAGAATAGGGTCACGAATAGAGGTCGGGTGGAGGTTGGATACGTGATAGTCATCGGACCCGGTGATGGAGGCCCAAAATTCGGGAGCGGAGACACCGTCAGGCCAATGGGCGACGCTGGGCTCCACTTGGTGAGTGAAGTGGTTGCGAAGCCATTGGGTGTCAATGGTGAAGGGACGGTTTTGGAGGCGGAAATTGAAAAGCGCGGCTCCGGGTACATTATTGGAGGTGAGGGTGGTGAAGAATTCAATGACTAAGGAGGGGTACACATGGTATTCGGTACTGTAAATGTCGTACCACCCGAGGGCACGGAGACGGGCTTCGAAAGGCGTGCCGAGATCGTGTTGATCGAGCACGCTACGCGGGATGTACGGAAGTTCTTGGACCATAGCCGCACAAAGTTCTTCGTACCGGGTGGCCTCCTCCTCGGTGAGAAGGTGAAAAGGGGCCTGGTAAAGGCGGGTGAGAGGGGGCGTGCTTTCCCGCTCGGGTGGCTGTTGTGGTTGGTTTTGGGTGCGGGAGGATCGAGTGGTGCGAGCTCGACGAGCTTGCATTTGTTGGTCGAGGGGAGTGTTAACGGCTGCTCTTTTGCTTCGGGTCATGATTGTATAAGGAAGAAGGGAGAAGGAATGAAGAGAGAGAGGGAGATGAGTGTTGTGAAGAGTTGGAGTAGTTGTGAGGAAGGAAAGGGAGAAAAAGGGAAGATATATATAGGGGAGAAGTGAGGAATCCAAGCAAAGCTCGGATTCCCAGAGGGGTACGCGGGGCGTAAAGGGGCCACGCCACGCGTATCCCTCCCCTTGATGTTATTTTGCGCAAGAATGGTGAGATACGCGCGACGTAAATAGGGTTACGCCACGCGTATCAGACCTCCTGCTCCTTTTTTATGACAAAAAGGGCGGAGACGCGGGGCGTAAATGGGGTTACGCCCTGCGTATGAGGACGGAAGATGAAAGATTTTTGTGGTTTTTGGTAGTTTTCTGATTTTTTTGATTTTTGGATTTATGAGTGTTTAATGATTTTTTAATTGATTTTATGATTTTTATGTTTTATTTATGACTCTTTTTAATTTTTTATTAATTTGTAATTAAGGGGGGTAGTTAATGAAAATTTATTATGGAGAGAAGTTGAAAATTTGAATTTGAAAGGATGGAAATTGATTGGGTGGAAGAGGAGGTGGAGTGTGGAAGTGGAAAAGTTATATAGGGAAGATGAGTGATGGGAAGTTTGAGAGAGAGGGAGTTGCCATGGGGAGTTGTGATTCACAACTCCCCGAGGATACGCGCGGCGTACCCTAAGGTACGCCCCGCGTGTCCTCTACATGGCACTTATTAATAGGAGCGTCAAGGAGTAACGTGTACGCGGGGCGCAAATTCAGGTACGCCGCGCGTAGTGTGTCCTTTATTAAGTAAAAGGGGCAGACACACAACTACGCGGGGCGCAAGTGGTTGTACGCCCCACGTATTTTAAGGGTTTTGGATTAATGTGGGATTTGTTTTTCTTTTGATTTTATGAAAATAAAAGAAAATGGGGGAAAATAAAATAAAGTGAAAATGAAGATGAAAATAACAATAATGCAAAATAAAGAAAAGAGATAACGTTTATAATACATATAGACAAGTGGTTCGAGGAATTCAAACCGATGCTACGTTTTGAGTCGAAGTAGCTTGACTTTCTTATATGGCGGCTTATTGCAAGGCGTCCGCATTGGAGCTTGACAGGTCCGAACTCCTATTGTTGAGGAGCGTTATCACTTGTCCGGATTCCCTATTCTTACCTCGCGGGTTTTGTTCAGTGTTCGCCGGGAGGGTTCCTAGTGGCCTTTCTTGTTGTTGACGGTTTAGGTGAGCCACCTGGCGGCTAAGATCCCTGCAAAACACTTCGCTATCGGAAAGACGGGTTAATATGTCCTTCAACAAGGACGTGACCGATTGGTCGTGTACATTGTTGGAAGGTGGAGCGTTCCGATTACCGGGCGTGGCTTGTGATTGCCCGAGCCCGTTTTTCCAAAATTCTTGCTCAAAGCTGGATGGGGGCCTCAACACGTTATTATTATTGCCATATGATAAGTTCGGGTGTTGGTACCGAGGCCTCCATCCGCTGTTATTATTATTATTATTGTGGTGAGAATAGGAGTTCAGATGGGAATTATACCTTTGGTTGCCTCCTATATAACTTACGTTTTCGGCATCGCCGGCGAAGGGGCTACCGGTTTGGCAGTTAAACGCATCATGGTCTCCACCACAGTGAGTGCACATCAGGACCTGCACACTTTTATTGAGGCTCAATTGGGCGATCAATGAGTCAAGTTTCTTGTTCATTTCTGCTATGGAGCTTTTCGGAGCCTCTTTCTCCATAACGAATGTCTGGTGTCGCGACGGGACGATAAGCCGATCCTCTTGCCATTGCACACTTTTCCTTGCGAGCTCGTGAATGAGCTCGTAGGCCTCACTAGCTGACTTCCGAAATAGATCCCCACCTGCAGCGGAATCAACAGTTGCACGGTTAGTGGGGGTTAACCCGTGGTAAAAAGTGCTTACCAAGTCGTGCTTTGGGATGTCGTGATGGGGACAGCTTCGGAGCAGCTTTCGGAACCTAGCCCAAGCTGAGTGGAGGGCCTCGTATCCAAGTTGCCGAAAGGAAGTGATATCTTTTCTCAATTTAACCGTTTTAGAGGGCGGGAAGTAGTAAGATAGGAACTCCTTCTCGAGTTCCTTCCACGATGTGATCGATCCTGCCTCTAACGAGTGCAACCATTCCAACGCCTGTCCTGTCAAAGAAAAAGGAAATAGTTTTAGTTGGACGGCCTCAACTGGAACATTATTTTGCCGTGACGTTTCGGCACACATAAGAAATTTATCAAGGTGTTCGTTGGGGTTCTCATGGAGTTCCCCTCCGAATTGACCACATTGTTGTATCAATTGGATCATTCCGGTCTTGATCTCGTATGTATTGGCCGGGATCGTGGGGGCGACAATGCCATTATGATTTTGGGGACGATGCGGAGCAAGGATCTCCATCATCGAACGCGTATCATTGCCCCCGCGGTTGTTGTTCATTTGCGGCCTTGGGTTTCCGTTGGGTTGGTTGACTTCGGCGTTGGGGTTTGCCATTTTCTCTTTTCGAATCCTACAAAGAGTACGTTCAATTTCAAGATCAATAGGAATAAGAGAATCACTTTTCGATCGGGTGTGCATAAAGTAAAAAGAAGTATAAAGGGTTATCAATAAGAAAGAATAATGTTAGTCAAAATATATATAAACAATTTATACAAAAGAATGCTTAAACTAACAATGAAACGTTTTTGTCTAATATTGTAGGAGATTATAAATCCCCGGCAACGGCGCCAAAAACTTGGTAGCGCGGCGCCTAGTGTGAGCTTTTCTTACGACGATTAAATGTGTATTGCGGTGAATGTGCTATGAATATGGATGTGATCTTTTAAATGTTCTTAACTCTACTAGACGCTACGACTACTTAGGGGCAAGTGTACCCCGTCGTATCAAGTAATAATCCGGTTAAGACCGGGTATCGAATCCACGGGATTTATAATTACAAGTATTTGACGACTCGGTTTCGTATGTTATTTAAGCGGTGATTACTTTGGGGGTGAAGCAAGATACAACTACACACTATCCTAACTATTGGCGACTCAGATTTGTGTAGCTAAAACCCTATGAAGTGGGATGAATATCGATAAGTTATAACCACGATAAATAATGACTCTAAATGCATACGGATAGTAAATTACTCTTGCAAAGACGACTAAGTATAGTAAAACCGACCCGTGAAGCACTTAGACTACGTGATTCCTAGTCAAGGCGTGTCTAAAGCGGGGGAATTAGAAACTAGGGCCCGTAAGTTCCGTGGCTTGTCAATTCCTACGGTTTCCGGTTTGTCACTTCCGGTAGGGCAACACCTATATAACTCCCTAAAGATAGCCCGAATGGCGTCGGAAATCGCGTTCTCCTACACAATAGTCAATTATCAATATCAAAACAAGTAGCAAACACTAACACGTAAAGGGAAATAGAGATTATAAATCATGAAATTATAAATATGAAATGTATATAAATGGAATACAACCAAGCCTAGTACATAGGAAGAGTACAAGCTAATTAGCACGTAAAAGGGGAGAATCCGCCCTTGAAACTAGCTAACCGGACTCAAGGCCGTCTCCTAGGTCGTGGAGGTGGAACTCTCGAGCTTGGTGACGAATGGTGGGGCGGAACTTCGATGGAATGCCGGAACAACCGAACAAGCTCTCGAGGTGGAGAGTTTAGCTACAAAAACTGAATCTATACTACAACAACTAACAAAACAAGTATAGTAGCTCTCTAGTGTGTAATTATTTCTTGGTATCAAATGAAGTTCAAGAGCTTCCTATTTATAGACATCAAGCAAGGGCAAGTTTGTAATTTCATAAAGCACAAGTATGGAGCAACATTATTTGGTGCAAAAATCCCATGATACGCCCCGCGTAGATTGGTCTACGCCCCGCGTAAATGCCCATTCCGTCAGAAATCTCCTGCATGTGGACCAATTCGTTGTTTTGTTGTCTCAAGCACGCCCTGCGTAGAGGATTGTACGCCCCGCGTGTTTGAGTCTCTGAAGTTTTATTGCTTGAATTGGTGCTTTTACGCCGTGCGTAGCTGAAGTACGGCCCGCGTAAAAGAGTCTCTGATCTTTTTACGTTGAAGAACTGCCTTTTACGCCCCGCGTATATGGTGATACGCCCCGCGTATGGAGAGTTGACTCAGGGAGACAGTGCAGTCTGACTTTCAGGATTAGGCCAATTATTGCCGACATGTGTCATATGCCCCGAGTAGAGTGGCATACGCCCCGTGTATGTTGAGTCAATTGCACATGGCTCCTGCGGATAAGGCAATTATTGCTGACACATGTTTCACGCCTCGCGTAAAGGTATATACGCCCCGCGTATGGAGTGGATTTTTGCTCCTTTCTCGTACCTGAAATACAAATCTTGAGAGCCGAGTTAGCTTGACGTTTTTATTTCCTAAACTAATCAAAAAATGAGGAAAATTAATTGAAAGTACGAGATTTATTTTTATTTCTTTATGTTATCAAAACACTTTATTTTTGTAATTAAGCTTATTTATTTAATCCAAAATCAACCCGTAAATCACGCTAAAAGATAGGGGTAAAATACCCCTATCAATGCACCGGCGGATGATGTTGTCTCCACACACCTTGAATAGGTAGGGGTCGTCCCAAAAGTACTGCTTTGCATCGTGCAGGAACTTTCTCCTCTACTGGTAGGAGAACTCTGGAGGAATCAGCTTTCCTACAAGGAAATTAGCAAAATCAGCAAACCAAGGGACATTTCTTATTGACATCAAGTGTTCGTCGGGAAATGTCTCTTGGATGTCTGCATCGGTGTCCTCTTCCACCTCCTCTTGTTCTAATCTGGAAAGATGATCAACAACCACATTCTCAACTCCTTTCTTATCTCGTATCTCCAGATCGAATTCCTGCAGTAACAGAATCCACCTAAGGAGTCTAGGCTTAGCATCCTATTTTGAAAACAAATACCTTAGTGCAGCATGGTCAGTGTATACAATAATTTTGGAAAGCACCAAATACGAACGAAACTTGTCAAGTGCGAAAATCATAACTAATAACTCTTTTTCTGTGGTAGTGTAGTTTAATTGAGCGTCATTAAGAGTTTTACTAGCATATGAAATTGGTTGGCAAATTTTATCCACTTTTTGACCTAAGCATGCACCTACAGCCGTGTCACTGGCATCACACATTAGCTCGAATGGTAAATCCCAGTTGGGGCTAACCATTATGGGAGCTCTAATCAATTTGTCTTTTAAAGTGTTAAAAGATCCAAGACATTCAGGTGTGAAAATGAAATTGGCATCCTTTAGCAGTAATTGGGTTATAGGTCTGGCAATTTTAGAAAAATCCTTAATAAAGTGCCTATAAAAGCCAGCATGTCCTAGAAAACTCCTAACAGCTTTGACATTTGAAGGTGGAGGCAATTTTTCAATTACCTCCACCTTAGCGGGGTCTACCTCAATTCCTTTCCGTGACACCTTATGCCCTAACATTATACACTCAGTGACCATAAATTGACACTTTTCCCAATTTAGGACCAGGTCAGTGTCCTCACATCTTTGCAGCATTAATCCTAAGTTATGCAAACAACTATCAAAAGTAGTTCCAAATACAGAAAAATCATGCATAAAGACCTCCATAAATTCTTCTATCATATCAGAAAATATAGCTGTCATACACCTCTGAAACATAGCAGGTGCATTGCATAACCCAAAAGGCATCCGTCTATACGCAAATGTGCCAAAGGGGCAAGTGAAAGTGGTCTTTTCCTGATCGTCAAGATCCACTGATATTTGCATATAACCCGAATACCCATCCACACAACAATAGAAAAACTTACCTGCCATTCGCTCTAGCATTTGATCAATGAACGGAAGGGGGAAATGATCCTTTCTTGTGGCGTCATTTAGTTTTCGAAAGTCGATGCACATCTGCCATCCAGTGATTTTTCTAACTGGGATCAGTTCATTCTTCTCATTCATTGTCACTATTGTGCCACCCTTCTTTGGTACCATGTGCAATGGGCTCACCCATTGACTGTCAGAAATCGAAAAGATCATCCCTGCGTCAAGCAATTTGATCACTTCAGCCTTCACCACCTCTTTCATTTTGGGGTTGAGTCTTCTCTGCGGCTGGGCAGTCAGCTTCACCTTATCCTCCATATAGATCCGATGCTCACAGATAGACGGGCTGATTCCTTTGATGTCAGACATTTGCCATCCAAAAGCTCCTTTATGCTTCCTCAAAAGCTCCACCAAACGATCTTCCTCAGGACCTGTGAGTTTAGAAGAAATAATTATAGGTAAGTGAAGAGGAGGTGCTAAAAATACATATTTTAAATGATCAGGTAAGGGTTTGAGGTCAAGAGCTGGCGGTTCTTCGATCGAGGTTTTTGGCCTCGTCTTGGTCTCTCGTTCCGGGAGCTCGTCATGTCGTGCCCAGTTGCATCCTTCTTTATTTTCAGCCTCAGTCTCCACACTCAACGGTTCCTCCTATAGTTCAATACCCAAGCTCCGTTCTTCAGTTTCCTGGAAAACATCCTCAACTAAAGAGTCAGTCATGCTCAAAAAATTGCAACATTCATCATCAACAAGAAATTTCATCGACTTTAAAATGTTGAATTCAACTTCCTCGTTTTGAAGCCTGAGAATCAGTTTGCCTCCCTCAACGTCAATCAATGTTCGCCCAGTGGCGAGAAAAGGCCTCCCCAACAAAATCGGGACTTGATCATCTTCTTCAATGTCCATGATCACGAAGTCAGCCGGGAAGATAAACTGATCTACCTTGACCAAAAGGTCTTCCACCACTCCAACCGGATGCCTTATGGACCTGTCAACCAACTGAATTGTGACTGACGTAGGCTTCGGTTCTCCCATTCCTAATTTCCTATAAACAGACAACGGCATAAGATTGATGCTAGCACCAAGATCACATAAAGCACGTTTAAAATGAACCTTGCCTATTGTATAAGGAATGCTGAAACTACCAGGATCTTTAGATTTCTTAGGTAATGGATTTGTCAATATGGTAGAACATTCCCGGCTCATCATTACAGTTTCATGATCTCCTAATTTTCTCTTTTTAGAGATCAGTTCTTTTAAAAAATTTCCATACACAGGCATATTCTCAAGAAGTTCAAGAAATGGCAGGTTAATTTCTATTTTTTTTTAAAACGTTTAGCATCTTGGAATAATCCTTGTCTAATTTAGCTCTCCTAGAGGTAGGATAGGGCAAGGTCACCTGTGTCGGCTGTTCAGCAGTATCAGTAATTAAAGTTGGATCAGAAACACTTACCTGGGGAGAAGACGGGGTGGAAGAAATGTTACCATTGGTGGGGTCAGACACCTCGTCTTGCTGAGGCACCAAGTATGGTGCACTTACCTATGTTCCGCTCCTAAGAGTGATTGCCCGTGCTTCCTCTTCTACGAGCTTACTGATTTGTGTTTGAAGTCTTTGGCAAAAAAATTCGTTGTGTGCCAACCGGCCTTCTATGGCACTCAGTGTCTCTCTTAGGGTATCTACACTTCTTTCCAATGCCAGCTCCGTCCCTGAACCTTGATATTTGTCCTGCTGCCAAAGTGTACTATCCGATCCATAATGCTTCAAATAATGGATCTGTTCACATACCCTTGGGCACTCCACGTTCTTGTGCCCTCCACTGCAGATCTCGCAACTCGTCACTAGCTCTGGTGCTTTCATGTGAGCTACCAGTGAATCCACCTTTGTTGTTAGTGCTGCTATTTGGGGATTTGGTTCTGAAGAATTCCTAGTTAACTCCTCAGATGTTGTGCCTCTTCTCGGGGCTAGCTTCTCAACTTCCCAACATACACTCCGTTCAGCTAGTTCTCTCATCATATTGTATGCTTGAACTGCAGTCTTGTTGAATAGATTTCCTCCTGCTGCTGCATCCAGAGAGGCACGGTTGACAGGAGATATCCCTGAGTAGAACATGTCAAAAAGCCGGTACCGCTGATAACCATGGTGGGGTCACCTTTTTAACAACTTCTGGAACCTCTGCTAGGCTAAATGCAGGTTCTCACTGTCGGACTGCCTAAACGAAGTGATGTTGCTCTTGAATTGCGCAGTCTTTGACGGAGGGAAGTACTTCGCTAGCAACGCTGATACTGTAGTGTCCTAGTCAGTGAGAGACCCTGGCTCGATGGATTGTAGCCATTCTGCAGCTTCTTCCTTTAGAGAAAATCTAAACAACTTCTGGAAGATCTGTTTAGATGTGACGTCTTCGCACTTGAAAGTGCTGCAGTATTCCACGAATTTGTCAAGATGTGCATTAGGATCCTCGTAGTAATCCCCACCGAACTGTCCCAAGTTCTGAATCATCTGAATCATTGCTGGTCTGATTTCAAATGACGTTGCTGTTATTGCTGGATCTAGGATGCCAGACGTGCTTATAGGCCGCTTTGCCTTCGACAACTCCATGACCGACTGATCTTCGGCCACTGTGTCCTCTTTTTACGTCCTGCAAGAACAATATCAGCTTAAGAATCAGGATGCAATGATGAGTGACTCCCAAAACCTCGGTTCTTGGAATTCCAAACAATTATTCAAACCTATCGCCAAAAGTGAACTAGTTATAAACAAAAAAAAACAGTCCCCGGCAACGGCGCCAAAAACTTGATGCTCGTAAATTATATAGCGGTTAATAGGACAAGTGTATCCTATCGCAGCAAGTAATACAATGCTAAGCACAGGATCGAACCTCAAGGACTGTTTATCACAACTAGTCGGCCTAAGGTAGGCAACATAATTGTTCGGAAGGTTAAATATGTGGTGGAGTGATTAAAGAGACAAATTTTCTAAAATAAAAGATAAAAGCGTTTGACAAGGGAGAGTTCGAATTAATTGATGAAACAATCTAAGATAGGGATTCCCTTAATTGGATTCCATGCATGATTTGCGGGGATTCAGGTTTATATCCTAATGATAATTGACGGTAATCACCTAATTAACCACGAGGAGATTGTCAATCTCACGTAGTCTATTCACATGCATTTGGTTGACGGCTTGATTAGGCATATAACCTAGGGCATGCAAAGCATTAGGGTTTGTGGTGATTAAGGCTAAAGTCGTAGCCCAGCCACTAGCCCGCACTCCTAGTGGTCTCTAGCAAGGTCAGATTATGCTAATTCGGATTAGATAGTTCCTTGGTCAGGTAACTACCTATCTGTAATCCTAAATTTTTCAGACTTAAGGCATTAGGTTCACCTATGTCAGGCTAGTTGATATCATCGAATCTCATTCTAGCAATTATCCTATCTCTGACAAATCTAAGACATTAAGCTCGTATAATCTAATCAATTGGAAACAATCCAGTAAACCTAAATCCCCAATCATACATGGTTACACAATCAATCTCATCCCCATCCCAGATTGGATGGGGATTAGTTCATAGTTAAACTAAACAAACAATTAAACCACAAATTATCAGCATAAATCATCATTAATTTAAATAAGTAAAGAGTAAGAGACAAAATGAGGAATTAGAAATATAAAACCCGATTTCATCTGATTCTGATTACAAATCGGAAGAGAAGTCTCCTCTATCAATCTTCAAAAAGCTAGAAAATGATTACAATCGAAAACCAATCTAAATCGTACAAAAAAGAACTAATAAAATGTAAGGAAGAGAAGAAAGAAAAGGAAAAGAAAAGTAGGAACCCTAACAAAGATTTCATAATGTTCTATTTATAGTGCAGGCTTAGTTAGGGGTAGTTTAGGCATTTTGTAGGTTAAAATTTGCGCTTGGGAGTGAGGAGACGCTGGGAAATTGCTTCTCAGCATTTCGTCTCGTCGAGACGAAAGGTGTCTCGACGAGACACTGGGCGTCACGCCGAGACACCACGTGATGGTTCCCTTTGGGAACCATCAGCCCGCCTCGTCTCGCCGAGACAGGCTGTGTCTCGACGAGACGAGGACCTGTCTCGACGAGACAGGTACTGTCTCGGCGAGACAGGCACTAAATCGGGGCTGAGTCCGGTTTTCCTTTGTTTTGGTCCCTGGACTTTCAAAATTTGCTCTGATGGTCCCTGACGAGTCCCAAGAGTGCTCTGACGGTCCCTAAATTGTCCGGAGGTGCTCCAAAAGGCACGGGCCTAGTTCGGAAATGCTCAAACAGTCCCAGAAATACCTAAAAACACAGAAAATGCCATAAATAACGAGAATTACTAATTTTAACTAAAAGATAGCAAAACGATACTAAAATTAAATGGAAATAAAGCAAAAACAAACTAAAACGAACCTAAAAACAATATATAAATGGGAGCTATCATCTAACTGAATGTGGGATATGCTCACAATGGACACCTCCTTATACACCACAACACAATGGTGTATCCGAAAGGAGGAACCGTACCTTACTAGATATGGTGCGATCTATGATGAGCATAGCATTACTTCCAAAGACATTCTGGGGCTATGCCTTAGAAACTGCCCTCTTCACCCTAAATTGAGTACCAACTAAATCCGCCAGTTCCACACCATATGAATTGTTCAGTGGTAGGAAACCTATTTTCTCATTCTTGAGAATATGGGGTTGTTCAGCATTCGTCAAACGCGTAGCGTTAGATAAACTAGATTCTAAATCTGATAAATGTTTCTTCATTGGATACCCTAAGGAAACTATGAGGTATTACTTCTATCATCCAGATGATCAGAAAGTAATAGTATCCAACCACACAACCTTCTTGGAGAAAGAGTTTCTCGAAGAAACAGAAAATGGAAGCATGATTGAACTTGATGAAGTTCAAGAAGAAGAAACACCAGCTGAAACAACAGAGGTGGTTGAGGAACCCGAAGCAGTCCCATTAGATGAGACTGAAGTGCCACCACATACTCGTAGATCACAAAGAGTTCATGAACTCCCAGTTAGATACGGTTTTCTAGTGGGAGATGATGATGAGGTTCCCGTGTTAGACGACGAACCTGAAAACTACGAAGAGGCTCTTACCAGTCCAGATTCTAAAGCATGGCTTGAGGCCATGAATTCTGAAATGGATTCCATGTACACTAACCAAGTGTGGACTTTGGTTGATCCACTCGAAGGGATAAAACCCATTAGGTGCAGGTGGATCTTCAAGAAGAAGACCGGCATAGATGGAAAGGTTAGCACCTACAAAGCTAGGTTAGTAGCGAAAGGATATCGTCAGAAGCAAGGAATTGATTATAATGAAACTTTCTCTCCTGTAGCCATGTCCAAATCAATCAGAATAATACTCGCTATTGCCGCTCACTACGATTACGAGATTTGGCAAATGGATGTGAAAACAGCTTTCCTAAACGGAAACCTGCTTGAGGATGTATATATAATGCAACCTGAAGGTTTCACATCGAAGGATGCAACCAAGGTTTGCAAACTTCAGAGATCTATTTATGGACTCAAGCAAGCATCTAGAAGCTGGAACAAGTGTTTTGACGAAACCATAAAACAGTTTGGTTTCGAACAAAATTGCGAAGAAGCTTGTATTTACAAGAAAGCAAGTGGGAGCTCAGTTGCATTTCTCATATTATATGTGGACGATATATTGCTAATGGGAAATGACATAGCTCTACTACAGTCCGTGAAAGTATGGTTATCAGGTAACTTCTCCATGAAAGACCTTGGTGAAGCAGCTTATATACTAGGGATAAAGATCTATAGAGATAGAGCAAGAAGACTGCTTGGTCTTTCACAGGCTACATACATTGAAAAGGTGCTAAAGCGGTTTAGCATGCTTGAATTGAAACGAGGTAACTTACCCATGGTACATGGGGTAAAGTTAAGCAATCATCAGTGTCCTAAAACCGAAGATGATAAGAAACGCATGGCTGTAATTCTGTACGCCAGCGCAATCAGTTCGATTATGTATGCTATGCTTTGCACTAGACCTGGCGTAGCGTTCGCGTTAAGCATAACGAGTCGTTATCAAGGTAATCTGGGTGATGAGCATTGGAATACCGTCAAGAACATTCTTAAGTACTTGAGAAGGACTAAGGATATGTTCCTAGTGTCGGAGAAGGGATCTGAAAATAGAAGGATATTCATATGCCAGTCATCTCACAGATGAGAACGATTTTAGATCCCAATCAGGATACTTGTTTATCTTGAATGGGGGCGTGGTCAGTTGGAAGAGTTCCAAGCAGGGAAGCGTGGCTTTCTCTACGACCGAGTTTGAGTACATCGCTGTTGCGGAGGCAGCAAAGGAAGCAGTTTGGATTAAGAAGTTCATTACCGAACTTGGTGTGGTGCCTGACATTGTGAATCCCATTACTCTGTACTGTGATAACAATGGAGCCATTGCACAAGCAAAGGAACCACGGTCTCATAATTCATCCAAACATTACCTAAAGTGATACCACCTTGTAAGAGAGATTGTTGCAAGAGGAGATGTGAGAATAGAAAGAGTACCTACAGAGGACAACATTGCAGATCCGTTGACAAAGCCCTTAGCCCAGAAAGTACATGATCGTCATTTAAGTTCTACTGGGATAAGTTGTAGAAACAATTGGTTTAAGTCCAAGTGGGAGTATGTTGGGGTTTAGTGTCCTATAGACAATTGTTCCAGGATATAAACCTAATATAAATGAATTGTTCTTTATGTTATTTGTTTTAATAAGATATGGTTTTATAACTATATAAAGGCAACCTCTTCTAAAGAACTAAATAAGTCTAATAAAAGGAAATCCCTAAGTTTATTTAAAGTGATTATAAAGTGTTCATACAAGCATGAAGTGAGACGAAACATTATAATAAACTAATAAACTAAAAACCACCCCAAGTCAAGTAATATGTTTTGAATAGGGATTAACATATCACTGTTGAGACTTGCGTGGAACAATGTCTTTTGTCGAGACAGAGAGCTGATCTCACTAGCTTCAGATATACAGATATCTGGACAGTTACATGGATCCAATGAAAGGGGTTCATTAGGATTGGGGACCCGACTTGAGATAACAGGATGGGTAGATTTATCCTTGTCACCTGTTCATCTCATTGGTATTAATAGGTATAAGTAATCCTAAGACTCAAAGGAATGTTAATTAGTGATTCTGGATTATGGAATGTGATGCTTTGATCCTGTTGTAACACTATCCATAACAGAGATGACTCTGGGGTGTGAACGGCAGACATTGGGTGTCACAGAAAGTAATTGCAGGATAGTTATACATTGGATTACGCATTTGTCACTCCTGATAAATGGGAGATACGTCCAAGGATCACTTGTGGAAGACTTAACTCTAAATCCTTGCAAGGTGATAGCTTAAGACTTGAAATGCAGATTTCACTTAACCTATCTAATTGGAGTTAACTCAGCCTGTACAAGTAAAACGAACGTCTCGCTATATGTGACTTGACATTATCCATAGTCATAAGATTCTGTTCAAGGATGTAGTTGATGAAAGATCGAATTATACTGTAACTAATACGGAAAGGTCAACGACGGAATCAACATGTCTTCTTATAGCTCTGGGGGAATGTTTCGGATCTGCCAATCACAGTTCGCGTACTCATTCCGTTATACAAAGATTAAATATAATTCTGAGAAAATTAATTTAATAGTTGTATACGGCTAGAAGCAATAAGAACCTAATGGGTCACACATAAGACTTGAAGCCCAAAAGAGAAACAAATGTTAATTAATTGATGGAAGCTCAACTGAGTCCACTAAGGCCCAGTATATAGGGGGGACGATTTTATGTATATAAAATACATAAATAATTAATTTGATTTTAACAATTTTAATTAGATTATAATTGTGGATTAAATTAATTATATGATAATTCAATTAGAAGGTTTATTATGATTAAATTGCTTCTAATTGTTATCCTATTAAATAAGTTAATATTATCTTTATATTTAGATATAGTTATAGATAATAATAACAAGAGTATTATTCCGAATATAACTCTTATTAAGTAAACTAATTCTATCTAATTAGGGTTTAGATACAAGAGGTTATTTATACCCCTCCTATTAGCAAATTTCGGCCAGCCCTAGTATTCATGGAGAGAGAATTTCGACACCCCTTATTGAGGACGAGATCATCCACTGCTTCCTTTCGTTCAATTGATTTTCATCTCTTTCTCTTATTCCTTGATCTTGTGTTGATTAATTAGAGGCAATCTATTCTTGATTGCTTTTACACGGTTGAGTTCTAACTTGATTTGATCTTGTGTTTTGTTTTGTGCTCGTGAACTCAGAGCAAGAGTTGAGGGCACTTCTCTTGCAACGGTAAATAGTTCATCAAAAGGTATTTCCTTCTATCCCTCTTTATATGAAATAATGATTAACGGATCTTGGTTTAATGGAAAAGGTTAAAATTTTTATATTTCCGCTGCCAAACGTTAGCCTATTTTCCTTCAGTGGTATCAGAGCATGTGTTAAATCCGTTATTTCATATATGAAAATTAAAAGGTTTTTCAATCAGATTGAATAAATATTTATTGTTAGGTTAATTAACAAAACTGTTTTGATTAATTAATTCTAAAGATAAATAAGTTTTAATTAATTGTTAATTAAAATTAATTAGGTATATATTCCTAACTATTTTGGTTGATAATCATTATAACAAAATCTATTGGTTTTATAATTAGATTGATAAAAGTTAGTTTTATTAATTCTAAAGATAAAACAGAAAATCTTTAAAAGGTTTTCTTATTTTCTGAAAATCGTTTTAAAACCGTTTTAAAACAGATATATATATATATATATATATATATATATATATATATATTTAAAAAAACATATACCGAACAGCAGTCCGGGTTGCGCCGCGAGGCAGCAACCACGAACTTTCGTGGTTGCTGCCTCGCGGCAGCAACCAGTAGCGACTGGGCGTCGCTGCCGTGGGGCATCGACGGCTCAACCACAATGCTGCTGCCAAACGGCAGCATGAATTTAGTTCCCTTCCTCCAGCACACTCTCTGCATCTCGAGTCTAGAGAATGGTGGAAGAATAAGTGCGACGACTACATCAGGTCAATAACAACCTAGCTCTGGAAATGATGAACGATGATGATACCTTAGAGCCACAACAACAAAGGCTTTTAGCATAATCTGTAGACAACTGGTAGAAAATCTCGGATCGGTCTAGGGCACTGTCAACATAATGCAACACGAGCATGCCCTTAAAATATCAGATATCACACTGTCTGAAGCTGCCATCACCATCAAGATGGATCAACGTGAATCATCTAAGGGAATTTGATGACCATTCGATGGGAATAGAAGACTAGCTAGCAAGGCGACATAAATCCAAAATCCCCCCTGCACGAAACATGAGGAGTGCCAATGTAAAATCTCCTTTGAGGCCGACCAGTGTGAGAGAAGAAAGATGACCCTCCCTGAACAAAAAGGCCCCAAACTCAAACTATAAAAGGACCGAACATAGGTCATCTAAATCCCCATCCATAAGATAGAATGATAAAAATAAGGTGATTGAGCCTAAAACCCAGGATCGATGGCCACCCAATGTAAGAGGCACCCTGGAAAGAGCCGAAGATTCTAAAGCCAAGTACGAGGCAGTCTGAAAAGAGTTGGTAGAGTTGAAAAGCACCATCACTAAAAAGCAAGGATCGACTGAAATCAACTTGACATGATAAAAGTTAAAATACCGTTATGTATGAATATTACGACCGATCCAATTCCAAGAGGGTTCAAATACCTATTGTTGAAAGAATACAATGGAACTATGGACCCTACTACCCACATAAAAAAACTTCAAACGCGCTTTGGATACTATAATAACCATAAACGTTGTAATGTTTTGCCTTTTCACCACGACCTTGAAGGATGGTGACTTTTACTGGTATGATAGTTCGACACGAGACTGATCATTGAATTCAAGCAAATGGTAGGGCAATTTACATATCACTCTATAACATCCATCCCTGAAAGTAAAATCATATAGGTCCTCAACTATCTACTACATCATGAAAATGGAACTTTAATAGACTATGTGGAAAGATTCCAGCAAAAATCTATCCAGGTCAAGGTACTAAACAATGAGGGGACAATAGGCATCATGACTGCCAATTGTCTTAATAAGCAGTTATCCTGGGAGTTGACAACCATCAGGCCCCAAATCTTCAAGGATCTGATTATGCAAGAGAGAGGCATTTGCAGATGGGAGGGCCATATGTTAAATCATTTGTTAAAAGATAAAGCCATCTCTATCAGTGTACGTAGACATGCTAGGAATGACAGAGACTGAGACCAAAAAACCCATGAGGAAACTCAAAAAGAACAACACTCTCACTAAATGCTCCTATAAAAGAGGTAATGTATTGGGTAGAAAGGAACAAAGTACACATTACCTATCCTCCAAAAAATTTAAAAATTGCCCTTGTAAAGTAATGACGCATACTGCAACTTCCATAAAAGAGAAGGGTACAATACGAAGGATTATAGGCAGCTTATTATCGAGCTGGAAAAGTTGGTCGCTGATGCGCGTTTTACGTATACGTGCATGTGAAGGCAAGTGTACCTTAGTCGTGTATCAAGTAATAAAGTGAAAGTAGAGTATCGTTCCCACGAGGATGGTGATTATAAGTACTAATCTCTTTGCTTACTATCTATTATTTAAACAACCGAAATGTAGAGTTCGTTGGACAACCAAGCTAAGACTTAAACAAGAAGTGAAATAAAAATTACACAAATTAAGTGAGAGATTACTTATAATAAAAGAAACTAAGGCTTTTAGCTTCACTTAACCTCTTTGCTTGGTAATAACACTTAACCCCTTTTAAGTTGTTTTATCCTTCTTAAGATGGCGATTTTTCTTATTAACTATTAGTTCTCGAGATTGGTTCTAAACTCTTGACTAATTACTTTCCCTTGGTCCGGCTCAAGTAATTAATCAAGAGAAGCATTAAGTCTTCTTAGTTCCAAACCTTCGATTTATTATTTTCCCTTGGTCCGGCTCAAGTAATAAATCTAAGATTTGTAATAAGATTTAATCTAAACCTTTTTAACCTACTTTACCTTGGTCCGGCTAAAGTGATTACTTAAGATTCAAGAAAAACCGCTCAAGTAATTAGTTCTAAACTTTCGATTAATTACTTTCCCTTGGTCCGGCTCAAGTAATTAATCCAAAGAAGCATTAAGTTTTCTTATTTCCAAACCTTCGATTTATTACTTTCCCTTGGTCCGGCTCAAGTAATAAATCTGAGATTTGTAATAAGATTCATGAAAAACCTTGGAAAACCAATAAGCCACACTAAATGGTCATTAGGTCCAACTTATGAATTTCAATTAATCAGTTTAATCACGATCAATATAAATGATTAATTATACCCAAGTAGAGAGTTGGCCCATCTCCTACAAGCATTAAGAATCATAAGTTAGTTCTTAAAAAGGATAAAGATAACTTAAATAGGTTAAACATAATTACCACATAATTAAGGTTAAGATCCGCTTTTAGCCTTAGTTAAGGGGGTTTTAGCCCATGATTAGATTAAAACACACCTTAGTAAGATAGATAATGGAGTTCATAGTAATAAAAGAGATTAAAGTTTAGAAGAAACCGTAATGACGATTGTCGAATGAACTTCTTCGATAACTTAAAACTTACTTTTATTGAATGAACTCTTGCACAAACAACAACTTGAGCACAATAACAACAATTATAATAACACAAACAACTGATTTTTGAAAAGAAAAATCAGCAAAGTAACATTATAGAGGGAGAAGTTAAGCCTAAGCTTGGTGTGTCTTCAAATGGCACCCAAGGCCTCCTTTTATAGTAAAATGGCACACATAATTCCAAAGACCAAGTCATCCTTATGGCCTCCCACTCCTTATCATCTGAATTTAGCATTTAAGAGGGCATGGGGGAAGATTTTAATAATTTAGGAGTTGAGATGTGAAAGGAATCTTAGGCTTCAACATATTCATCAACTTTGGATAATTTTCTGGGCCTGATGCACTTCGAATTTGGAGATGATTATTATTAGACATTTGTTCATCTTTCTCTTAGATTTCCAACGCATTTTGAATCGCCTCAATCCGAGTCCGTATGAGGGAGATAAGTTGAAAATACGAAAATGTGTCAAATCTGTCCTAGTGTGAACAATTGGACTTTATTTTATAGCACCTATCCGCGACGAAGTTCACGCTGGGTGTCACTAAAACTCCTTTTTTCTGGTCCCTTTTACTCCCGAGTTGCCGCCTTAAACCCTGACTTGGTTATTTGTGCCGAAAACCTTGCGAAAGTGCCTAAAAAACACACAAATTGGCTTAGATACATAAAATAAAGAAAATATACAAAAACCATTATTAAAATGGTACAAAATAACTAGTAATTAAATACTAAAAATGCTATAAATTACGACGATAACAGTCGCGTAGGGAAAGCTAGACCATTTTCTCCAGAAAATCAGACGAGGATTGACATCAGAGCAAAAAGAGAAGCATAACAAGGACAAAACCCCTCGAGGCATTATCAACTTCATCTCAGAAGGACCCACTATAGAATAAGCATCCCAGAGAAAGAGGTCACCCAAGAATGAGAGGCCCAAACTGCTGAGGTCAGAATTTTTATTTGGTGGAATAAAAAATACCCCCAATATAGTGCATGATGACACGATAGTGATCAAAGTTTGAATCGAAGACTTTAAGGTTTGTAGGGTATTGGTAGATACTAGGAGCTCCACTAACATCATAGCGAAGAAGGAATATGAAGCATTACACCTTGATCTAAGCAGTTTGAGACCTATGTAAGCTCCCTTGATGACAACCAATAGACACACAATCCCTTTGTTAGGAAGTATCATCGTGAAGGTAAAGGTGGGAGAGGTTCATCCCACCTAGCGATTGGAAGCTGAATATTAGGTCATAAACATTGGTTTTCCATAAAAACATAGTAATAAGACGACCTCTACTATTTGAATTAGGAGGCGCCTTGTCCATCGAGCACCTAGCATGGCAGATCCCTACATCTTAAGGAATGGCCATCACCCAAAGAAATCAAATGATGGCACAACAAATATATATGACATTATTGGAAATAAAGCCATTAAAATCTAACCTCACTGAAGAAGAGAGAGAGAGAAGAGCAAAGCTAGTAGGGACCCTAAAATCAGGTTAGCTGGTAAAAGGCAAGTCAGTACAAATCTTAACAAAAATACCATCCCCCATAAAAAGAAGAATTGTTTCCTTCTCTTGGTACCCAACTTATGTAGTCAGAATATCTCTTGAGGTAATGACTGACTCTCTAAAGATCGACCTAGAAGTTAAGGCAGTCAAGTATAAAAAGCGAAACCACAACCCAAAAAGGTAGAAGATCATCTAGAGGTAGGTAAATAAGTGCTAGATTGTAGGCACATTGAGAAGGTTACATATCCACTTTGGCTCGTAAATATGGTTATAGTAAAAAAAGGCAAACGGAAAGTGGAGGCTATTCGTCGATTTTATAGATCTAAACAAAGCTTGCCCAAAGGATTCATATCCACTACCTTGTATTGATATGCTCATAGACTCTATGACTGGGTATGAAATCTAGTCACTTCTAGATGTCGGATTAGGGTACCACCAGATATCAATGAACCCGCTTGATAAGGAAAGCATGAGCTTCATAACCAATGAAGGCACATACTGCTATAAGGTTATGTCGTTCGGGTTAAAGAGTGTCGGTGCTACTTACTAGAGGTTCATCAATATGATCTCCGAGGGCATAATCGAGGAAAAATCGAAATCTATATTGACAACATGATCGTAAAAAGTAAGAAAATTAAGAAGCACACTACAAACCTTGAAACAATCTTCAAAACTTTGAAGGAGTATGACCTAAAGCTACACACTTGGTGTTAGCTCTGGAAAATTCCTAAGCTTCATAATTTCCCAAAGAGGAATAGAGGTTAACCCTGATAAGATTAGGGAAATAATCGATATGGCTCTACCCTAGAGAGTCAACGATGTCTAGAAGCTAAACAAGAAAATAAATGCCTTAGGGTAGTTCATCTCTTGCTCGACAAAATTATGTATGCCATTCTACAAAATCCTGAAAGGCGTAAACAATTTCAACTAGATGACCGAGTGCCAAAGGTCCTTCGAGAAGCTTAAGGAGTTTCTGGAATCATCTCCTTTTACTCAGTCACTCGGTCCCAAGAGAAACATTATACCTATACATAAGTGTGTTAGAAGGATCGCTTGGAATGGTCAAGGTAATTTCCGGTCTATCGTGTCAGCAAAGTCCTCCGGGACTCAGAAACCAGGTACCCCAAATTGAAGAAGTTGGCATACGGAGTAATAGTGGCATCACACAAACTCAAGCACTACTTTCAGAGTCACGCAGTCCCAACAAACTCTTCACTCTGCAAGGTACTGCAAAAAAGACATGAGGGAGATTGGCAGAATGGGCCCTAAAAATGGCGAAATTTGACATACAATATAAGCCTCACAGATCTTTTAAGGCTCAAACACTAGCCGCTTTCCTGATCGAGATCTCGAGTAACAAAGAAGGCCCAACTCCAAGAGATTTTTGGGAAGTGTATGTAGGAAAAAACTCTGGAAGAGAAGGAGCATGCATCAGGGTCTTTGTAAAAGGACCCGATGGTATAAAATTAAGGTACAACATCTTATTAAACTTCTTAGACTTGAATAACGTCCCTCTATACGAGGCACTGTTACAAGGAATAATGATCATAAATGTCATCAAGTTTGATTGAACAATCATGAAAAGCGACTAAAAGCTGGTAGTTAGCCAGCTAATAAAAAGTTACGAAGCTAAAGAACAAATCATGAAGCAATACCTCTCACTAGTCAAAGAGCTCTTCGCGTCGGACAAATAGAAAGGCCGAAACCTAGAGGTACAAAGCATTCCCCTAGAGGAAAGAATTAAGGCAAACAAAATAGCCAAGACAAACATCAGTGGCTGAGGATTCAAAGGCTTTCCCCACCGGGTAGAGGAAAGAATCCAATCCAACATTGACAAAATCGAAGTTATGGTCATTGATATAACTAATGAGCGGTTCTATTCCCTATAACAATACCTCTCCTCGGGTGTACTTCCAGAAGACTGGAACTAGAGAATAAAGATAATTCAGAAGTCTGGCTAGTATGCCATCATGTGGGGAAGCTTTATTCCACCGCTCCTTCAGCCACCCCTGGCTAAGATGCATAGATTTCATCAAAGCAAGGTATGTATGTCACAAGATCCATGAAGGGATGTGTGGATCCTATGAAGGCAGCAACACCCTAGTAAGGAAAGCCAAGCTACAAGGCTTCTACTGGCCCCAATTGGTCCAAGACACATGCACGAGCAACTTTCTAAGCTTTCCATGACCGAGCAGCTGATGTAGTAGCCTCGTCTGCCCAGTCCCTATCCTTCTTCAATTCCTCAGTAAGACCAACATCCTCTCGGGCTTGCCCCAAATCCCTCTCCAGCTCTTCCACTCAATGGGAAGAGGCTACAAAACCCTGCTCTGCCACTTCGAGCTCCCTCATTCTGAGAGCAGAGGCTGCAAAGATCTTGTTGTGTCTCCTTTAATCTCATTTCAAGCCTCACATATTGCTGAGCTAAAGAGTTTTATTGATGGGTAAGCTCATCAGCCAATGCCAAAGCCTAATGAAAAAATGAAAGGATGGACGCCTAAATACAAAGATTATCTAATCAAATGGAAACTTATATTGGCAACACGAGTGATATGTATATCGGTCATCTCTCTGACCAATTGTCTCACTCAAAACTTTGCCCTCGACCGGAACTAAAGTAAGACGACCGAGATCATATGCAATCCAAGGGTGACTTAGAGTAACCTGATCCTCCCTATAGTGTCAGGGCCCAAATACAAAAGGAAACAAAAAGTAAAAAAGAAGTCCCAAGAAATATAAAAAGGAAAGAGCATAAACACTAACCTAGGAAATGTTAAATTGAGCAAACTGGGCCCCTTCCTCCATAATTAAGGGCCCATCCTTTGGAGTAACATTTGTCTCCTTTTCCTCTTGGGGCACCTTAGAAGACCGCACCCTTTTCCTTAAAGGGTCGGAGGAAGCATCTTCTGAGGCAGGTGACTTCCTCTTATTACATTTGAAATTAACTTTAAGCCCATAGATATGAGCAAAAATATGAGCCTGAACCTCAGTAAGGCATGACCGCTTTGGAATGGCTCCCACATCCTCCTCCAAAGTAGTTTAAGGCTTGGAGATGTTCTTTAATAAGCCCCCTCTAGAACAATTCCAACATCCTCCCTCAAAGGAACTTGAGGATCGGGCACAGTCCCCTAAGGAGCCCCCTCTAGAACAATTCCAACATCCTCCATCAAAGGAACTTGAGGATCGGGCATAGTCCCCTAAGGAGCCCCCTCTTAACATTCTCCCTAGAGGAGTTTGAATCGGACAATGTGATCATAAGGACTTCTTCGATGGCCACAACACTATCCCGAGCCGAAGCTTCAATACTTGGCTCCACATCAATCTACCTAGTAGAAGCATCCGCCTCAAACACTTACACCCTAACCTCTACTAGAGGTGTATGACCAACCATAATACTAGGCTAAAAAATGAACCCCCACAAGGTCGGGAAGCATGGACTCAAACGGTAGTGAAGCCGCTTCTATTACTAAAGGAAGGTATATCAAGTCCAAAATGGACCCTGTCTCCATAACCACACATGCAGATATAATATGGGTAATGTCTTTTTTTAGGAAGGCTCACACCAGCAGATCTGGTGCATATAGTGTTTTCACGAGGACCAACCACACTAGTAAATTTGATATACATAAAGTCTTCACGAGGATCAACCATACCAGCAGATCCAATTCGAGTAGCATCTTCAGGAGAAACACCACCCCTGCTGATTTTGACCCCATCTCAATATGAAACAACTTATTAGCAGGAGCCTTATTTACCCTCAAAGACACGAATGCCCTGACCACTGCAATATCAACTCTAACTATGACCTCCCTCTCCCTCCTCACTAATATATGAGCACGAATATTCGGGTTAGACATGATAAGACCTGCACACAAAAAAAAAAAAAGAAATTCACCTCAGAGAATGTTGACATACTCATCCATGCTAGTAGCATATAATATCCCATCCGAGCCTTTTAAAACACAAGGATGCCTTTTCTAAGCATCTCAATCATGTATGCGCAATCACATTTAACACCAAAGCCTATAAGCTTCTCCACGACCTTCTTCTCCATCTCAGTTAGCTCCCTCTCCTCATTCCATCCACCTTGATCTTCAAAAGCAAGGTTCTAATCCACACAGAAAGTAAAGTCGCTAGAATACGGATTATCCACATCCTTCTTATTCAGATCAATCAAGAACCATCTCATCTTGATCCCCTAAATTTGTCTTTATTCTTTGCTAGAAAAGTGGTCTGGTCCTTATACATCTTCTAGATAATAAGGTCATATATAGTCATCATCCTAGGCATCTAAATGCAGTGAAAGATAGCCCCATTCAATTCAATCCCCAAATCATGTGCAATTTTCACAAAGGCCAGAGTTTCATCTATGAGTTAGGAGAAATATAGGAAGGACAAAGAGAGAACTCACTCGGAATATCTACAACACTGCCAAGCAGAGGGAATTGCAAACCCAACTCTACATGTTGGGTATAAATACCTAGATAGCCATTCCGACAAGTGTTTACCCTGCAGACGGTGGAGGGAAGGTGAACATCAATCCTTTGCAAATCAGGATGACAAAAAATAAAAGACAGTAATTTTTTACATTCAACAAAAAGGACTTCTTCTCAGCATGTGGGTCAACCTTCTTCCTAGACACTTTGTCTATTGCCTTCTCCCCAAAAGATTTATTGGCCTTTGAAGGCTTCTTAGAGTTTTGTTTCTTGGGAGTCATAACTGAAAATGAAAGAAATGGAAATATCAAAGCAAGATCAAAGAATGCTTACTTTTAAATCAAAATCACTAGAAAAAGAAGAGCAAAAAGCACCAAGAAGGTAATGAGCAAAAAAAGAAACTCACCAAACCCTTTCCCCTTTTTTATTCTTGGCGTGCCCCCTCAAAGAATGTGAAATGCAACACGTGGCGAGATAGACAAACCACCGTCAACTCGAAAGACGCTCAAACATATATAAACACACTTTGACACAACTGCAATTAAAAGCATACTAAAAGATGGAAAAATCAATTGACATGAGCTTTCACAACCTCCCTTATATAAAGGCTCGACCCCATTTTTGGTCCAACAAGAATAAAGAGCGCCCCAAGGCTATGGCTTTCCCATCCTAAAGAACGATAAACTTGAGTTGGGGGACATCTGATATCAAACTAATATAAACATACCCACATGGCACTTATGAAGTCCGAACCACCACTTGTGGAAGAGAACACGTGGAATCATCATAGAATCTGCTCATGGTATGACTTAGTCTTATAGTCTTGGCTCAGAAAATCAGTCAAGGATCAACCCGTTATAGAAATCATGTCCAATCCCGTGAATCATAGATCAAGTGGACTTGATGGATACTAAACCCCGATCTGCGGGTACACGTTCACCTATCAATAGGTTACATGTATCACGACCTTATAACCATCTCTCATAACTCAATCACAATATAAATATAGTAAAACACTCCCCAAAATACACTACTACATTCACTATTCACTAAGCTTACATTTATATATTTGATTTACTATTATGTTCATCATCAAATCATCCTCCAAAGCTGACTTAGGCATCCGAGTGAGTTAGTCGGACTCCGATCTTTCCTTTGACCATGTTTCTATTTTATTACATGCTTGCAAGATGATCTATAAGATTTAGCCACAACAAGTGCTAAATTATAATTTTATAATTATATAAAAATTAATAAATCAATTAATATATATTGGTGAATAATATATATTGGTGAAGTTAAGATTATTTAGGAAAAAACATGAAATAAATTAAAGAAATATTTTATTATCATCATTTGAAATTTTAATTAGTCTAATTTAGTCTAAAATGATTAATGAGTTGACCGAAACAAAAAGAAATTATGTAATGATATCCATTTTGTTGAGTTACTAGTAATTGCTATAACCATATAACTAGATTATAATAATAAGAAAATTAAAGCAAAAAAAATTCATTAAATACGATCATCATATAAAACTTGATGAATCAAAGAAGGGATTATCCATCTACTTCATAGGTGCTGATAAAAAATCGCTAGTTCTATCTAAGATATGGGCTACCGTATTTATAGAATAGTTAATAACACTGACTTGCACACATCAGTACATAAAACTTAATAAGAACTTACAATGAACAATCAAAATATCATATGAAGATCGAAAATTTGGCTCAGTTAAATGGGCAATTACAATCGTAGCATCCGACTCAACCTCAATCATATCCAAACTCTTAGTCTTTAACAAACTCAAGGCCTTAATACCAAGGGCTTCCCATCAAGCCAATCTCCATTCGACATTGCACGGTCAAGACGCTCTTCAACCCAATCAGTAGTACCCCAAACCACCACTCATTCCTTCCCAATCAAAATTGACACATCCAACAAACTTAATTATTTTTCGAAGTGTATCTAAACGATTTAGACAGATGCGAGTCTCGGAAAAGAAAATGATACCAGACTTATATTGATGGACAAGATCCATAAAAATCCTTATTGCTCATAGGTTGCCCAATCCATAACGGTTCCAAGTCATTAGACTGAAAAAAAGAAAAACAAAGTAAAAGGCTTTAATTAGGAGAGGATTCATCCAAAAATGTGTGACGAGCCTTAATGAGACAAACTATAAAAATTGATAAGAGATACATTAATGATAAAAATTGATAATACAGTTTTCATATAATTAATGAAGAAATAACAAAGAAAAGTCTTCTTCTTCTTCTTATTTTTTTATATATATAAACAAGAAAAGTCTTGTTATTAGTATTACTACTAAAACTAAAGTTCGACGTTTGAGTGGTTAAAGAAGGAAATGGATTTGATGGTTGGTTTTGTGAGTAGCTTCCCTCCTATTTCTATTTCATAAATTTATACTTTGAACCCCTCCCTCATCAGTCTCACAAATGAATTCTTGTCTAGTTTTGTCCTTCTCTGATTTTTTGCTTGCAAATTGAATCCTCTAATGGAGGACAAGAAAGCACATATAATCGCATTTTCAACCGTCATCATTCTCATCCTCTTTATAGTTATTGCTCGTGTATCTCTTCAACTCTCCAACACTTTTTACCTCATTCTAGGGGCGGATGTTGCTATAATTCTCGCCCTGCTCTCTTGCCTCATAATCCGCCGGCGATATAACCGGAGAAATAAATTGCTAGTAACTCAATTAGTTTCCGAAGGAAGAGAGCTTCGCATTGAGTATAGTTTTCTGAGAAAAGTTGCAGGAGTTCCTATAAAGTTTCGATTCAAAGAGCTGGAAGAAGCAACAGATAACTTCAAATTATTACTTGGCCAAGGCGCGTCTGCTAAAGTTTTTAAAGGTATGCTAAGCGATGGAACCGCAGTTGCTATTAAAAGGATCAATAGAGAGGAAAGAGGAGATAAAGAATTCAGATCTGAAGTTGCAGCAATTGCTAGTGTTCAACATGTTCATCTTCTTCGCCTTCTTGGATATTGTATTGTACCAAACGGACCTCGTTTTCTTGTCTACGAATTCATCCCTAACGGATCTTTGGATTACTGGATTTTCCCCCAAAAGGAAAACGGAAATCGGAATCCAAATCCAAATCTCCCCGGAGGTTGCTTGTCATGGGAATCGAGGTATAGAATTGCGATTGATGTAGCCAAGGCACTTTCTTATCTTCATCATGATTGTAGATCTAGAGTGTTGCATCTGGATGTAAAACCGGAAAATATTCTAATAGATGAAAATTATCGAGCAATCGTGGCAGATTTTGGTCTTTCGAAGCTAATGGGGAAAGACGAGAGTAGAGTAATCACCAACATTCGTGGTACGAGAGGATATTTAGCCCCGGAATGGCTACTAGAGCTTGGCGTTTCAGAAAAATCGGATGTTTACAGCTATGGAATGGTGCTTTTCGAAATGATTGGAGGGCAGAGAAATGTTAGTTTGATAGAAAAGAAGAAAGACAGAGGTAAAAGAGCATGGCAGTACTTCCCGAAGATTGTTAATGAGAAAATGAAGGAAGGAAAATTAATGGAGATAGTAGATGAGAGGCTGATAGAAATGGGAGGAATTGAGGAGACAGAGGTGAGGAAATTGGTAAATGTAGGTTTTTGGTGCATACAAGAAAGGCCTAGACTTAGACCAACAATGGCTTCTGTTGTGGATATGCTTGAAGGCAGAGTGAGTGTGGAGGATCCACCTGAAACACAAATGATAGTGGTGGATTTGTTATCCATTGATGGAGAAGATGGACCTCAAATTCCTCAAAATAAGAGGGCAGCCATTGCTGCTTTAGCACTAACAACAGATCCTACAACTTCATTTTCATATACCATGTCAATGATTTCCCCAAGATAACACAAGTTGTTTTAAGGTACTGTATATCATTTTTTCATCTTCACTTTTGTTGTTTGTAGCTAATTAACTAGTTAATTAGTGTTTTTTTTTCTTCTGCATAATTCAACTCTTGTTATTGGCAACATCATAACATAATCCAATTTTCATAGTTGATTCAGAAAGAAGAAAATCAAACATGTGATGTGATGTGATGATGTGATGATGGACAAATTTTGAATATTTCCAAGTAAATCTTAATTACTTAATAATAATGAATGTGAATTGATTTTGATTGAATGCGAACCAACTTGGCTAGCTAGTTAAGTTTCTTCCACATCCAGCCACAACTTGTCTTCTCACTCCTTTTCATTAGTTATGATAGTCAACTCCAGCTCTAGTTAAATATACCAATCTAGTTGGAGTTGACTATCGTATCTAACTTAGTTGGAGTATCTTTAGTTGACCTTTGCTCTATACTCACCTCTCTCTAGTTCTGTTTTAGTCAAATGTACGACCACCACTATATAAGGCAGTCGGAGGAACGCGTTTTTGCATCATTGGTTCAATACATCTTTAGTGGTATTTAAAAACTCTATACTTTGAAAACTTATATTCACTTGTTCAACATACTTAAATTATATATTGAGACATATTGATTTCTAAACTTGCTTGCAGTTACTTAAAGTATACATACATTTTAATTTGTTGAAAATCCCCCATTGTTTTGCCATGTATATTTTAAGGATTCAATATATCACTTAAGCAAGTTCACGAGCAGGGGCGGGGAGGGTCGGTCGACCCTCCGGCCCGTTGGAACACCCTTGAGGAACAGTGGTTCAGTCCCGAGCAGTCCTCAAGATAATTAAAATTAGTACTTATAATATAGGGCGCGATTATAGAACATAAAATTAAGTTTGCACAGTTGGTTTTAGTGGTAATTAAAAACACCTCCACAACCAATTGGTTCCATGTTCGAATCTCGAGTCCTCGCTCCGCCACTGTTTACGAGAGAATCACACATTTTTCTAAGTATAGATGATAGTTTACTTTTCTAGCTAGACATATACATGAAGCTATGGATTAATTATTAGTGTAAACTATTTCAAGTTGTCTCGTATCTTCTCGACACTTTCACAACCTAAAATATGATTATATTCATTAAAAGTAAGAACACAATGTTGCATGTTCATAATTTTAGCTTTACGAAAGATTTTATTCCAATCATTTGAATCAAAATCATTTATAACTTAGGAATAGTTTTTCCATCAACATAGTTGCACGAATATAAAGTCTATCTTTGATTAGTCTCCAAATTTGTATATGCATTGAGTGAATAAAAATATCCATCTTGTTTACTCCAGATGCCATAACCCATTAATATAGAGGATAAATGTATAATAGCGAGGAAATGGGAAGGACCTACAAATAAGATAAACGTACCTCCATACAAGATCCATCTTCATAGGTCCTATCACATAAGATACGCCATCTAAGAGATACGTCCGAAGCAATGCATGTTTAGATCCCTTGGAAGATATTCATTAAAGGATCCACCATTTTCTAAGAAAGGATGTATGGTGTCGTACCTCGTTTGAGCGATTACGATGAACTCCAAAAGACACCTTTATATCTTCTCCAAAGAAGTAAATACGTTTAAATGAAGATTAACAACTATTAATGGGAGTAATGACAAGATTGTGTTATTAATGTTGAATTAATGCTAAAGAGTTACAAAGGAGAGTATATATATCCCAGCACCGGTATGCTTCAGGTATGTTGGCTGTCTCCTCCCAAACCCTTGTCAATATTAGTTATCAAATTAGTGTGGTGAGTGTGGAGCTCTGCCTAAATAAAGTTTCACTATGAAGAACGAAATGGCATCCGATGGAGTGCCACCAACCACGGAAACTTCTGCTATGTCCACTATGGTTCCTTCTTCGGAGGAAGTTCTGGTGGAAAACTTAGATGTTGCATCCCCATCCACTTTCTTAAACGAAGCTGGAGCTGTTATGGCCACTCATATGAGTCAGGAATTAATGAATCGTTTGATTGCAATACTCACAGATTTAGCCACAAGAGTGGGGCGGCTACCCCAAACCCAACTCCATCTACTAAGGAAATTCATACTCCTACGAGTGATCCACCAAGGATTGTGTTGCATGGGTCTGGTAGTTTGCGTCCGATATCAAGGGTAAGTGAACATATTCCTACTGGCTTACCTCCTATCCTCCTGGGTGGACAACTTGCAGGTTCCCTTCCAAATTTCTCCTCATATATGCCACAAGGAATGGCGAATCCGCCGATATAATCCGGACTAAAAATCTGGATTCTCACATGGAGCGAATACGTTTACCGGATGGACCTGTTACTCGAGCACGCGTAAAGAAGTTCGAAGATGAGCTTCAAACATATGTGGTGCAAATGTTAGATATGTCAGAGCAAAATGACACAAATGAAATTCAGGAAACTCTAACTTTTTCGTACCTCTCGGGTTACTCGGAAAGTGGACACATCAAAGAAACCAAACACGGACTAAACGAAACAAGCGGTGAAATTTATTCAAAAATCACCATATGAATTTTAGCCATTTGGATTTATGGGGAAAATAAAATCAATTCAATATGAATTGATTTAATTTTTCAATGGTCAAAATGACAACTTCCAAAACAATGTGAACCTAATCAATTCCATGAGAATTAAATTTAGTTTTCTCATTTGCATTATTGTCAATTGTATGTATTGATTTTCTTTGTCTTAATGATTGACTAAATCAAGTACTTAAATGCCCTTGTATTATTATTATATCCAAGATATGTCAAGGGCAATTCAAGTTATTGTTTGTATTTTTTTCACCTATTTAAGGATGAGCTTTTCATATGTAAAACACAAGTTTCATTTTAATAAAAATATTACTCTTAAGAGTTTGTGAGTGGTTTCTCTTGTGTTCTTTGGGGCACTACTTTGAACAGTTCGGGATTAAATCCTTAATTGTTGGAGACTGGGATTGGGTCTTTACAACCTAGTTTTTTAAGGGTTCTTTTCTGTCCGACCCTGATTCGTTAGCTTTCCTAAGGATTAAATCTAGTTTTCGGGTTTTCGAGGCACTGTTCCTCGTGGGTTCGCATCAGTTTGGTATGAGAGATGAACTCTAACTTTTCAGGTTTTATCTATTCGTAATATTCTTTGACTATTTTATTTTATTTTATTGTTTTTATTTTTTTCTATTAAAAGTTTAAAAAAAGAAATTATTGTCCTAATTTAAAAAAAATAAAAAAAAATTAGTGAAAAAAAAATTCAAAAGCTTTTCCAGCATTCAAGTGAAGTGAAGAAACTTATAATAATATATATTTATACCTATACATTTTTTTCATATCACACACAAAAAAAAAATTTCAAGTTGCAGTTCCATTTCTCTCATTCAAAAAAAGAAGAAAAAAAAACATCTTACAAGTCTTTCATCTCGAACTTAGAAGACAAGAATTTCTTAGTTTTGTTAATGGTACAAAATTAATTTCAATTTTGTACTCAACGATTTTCTATTAATTATTTTCTAACATCAACATTATATTTTGGTCATCGAGTTGCTTATTTGCGTTCCGTTCATTGTTTAACGTTTTGCTTCTTAGATTGTAAGGGTGAATTTTGGTTTTTAACTATTGCGGTTTTTAAACTGAATTTGTTCTATTGAGTTCTTTAAAGAACACTATAAGAGAAATCGAGCGGTAAAAGGCACAGAGTGGTGAGCATATAAGAGAGAATAGCAAAAAAAAAAAGAGTGAAACACCGAGTGAATCGTGAGTTTTTTTATTATTATATTTTACTTGATCTATTTGAATTTTTTTGCACAATAATATGACAGACGATCAAGTGTTAACAATGTTGAACCGCTTGATGGAACGTATGGATATCATGGAGGAAAATCACCGAGTTGCTCTAGAAGCAAATCGAGTTGGTGGAGAAAACCGTCGTGATAATGAAGAAAGACAAAATAGACATTGGGATGACAATGCTATAGACGACAGGGGTCTTGGAAATGTAAAACTGATAATTCCCTCGTTCAATGGTAAACGCGATCCTGAAGCTTACCTAGAATGGGGAAAAAAAATTAAACTCATATTTAACTGTCACAATTCAGATGAGAAGAAGGTGAGAGCAGCAGTAATTGAGTTCACGGATTATGCATTAGTCTGGTGGGATCAACTTGTCACCACGAGAACCAGATGTAGAGAGCCGCAAGTTGACACGTGGGATGAAATGAAAACTGTTATGAGAAAGCAGTTTGTCCCTAATGACTACTATAAAGGTTTATATAGAAAATTGCAAGTCCTTCAGCAAGGTTCAAAGAGTGTAGAGGCATATTTCAAGGAGATGGAGATAGCAATGTTGAGAGCCGATGTGGTTGAAGATCGAAGAGCTACTAAGTCTCGGTTTTTAGCGGGTCTTAATCGGGACATAGCTAATATTGTCGAGTTGCAACACTGTGTAGACGTGGAAGACATGGTACATGCAGCAAAGATAGTAGAACGACAACTTAAGGAGAGAAAGAATGACAAATCCTACACAGGGGGTTCATCATCTTCTAACTCTAATTAGAAGAACCGATGGGGTAACCTGGAGAAAGGAAGCAGATTTCCTTCAAAGTTCGATAATGCCAAACACAAGTCAGACTCGGTTGATAAAAATAAGCAGAAGGGAGAAGAGAAACCGAGACTAAGCAAACTTCAGTGTTTCAAATGTTTGGGATTTGGTCACATAACATCTGAATGCACAAATAAACGAGCCATGATCACGAGGGGCAGAGAAGTAGTCACTAACACTGAAAGTGACTATGACGAAGCTGAAGAAGAAGATGAAGACTCTGAGGAGGCAGAAGGTTTCACTAGAGCCGAATAAGGGGAGTCATTAGTAGTCCTACGACTATTGAATTCTCAAATGAAGATTGTCGAGGACAAGATACAACAGGAGAACTTTTTCCACACTCGATGTCTCGTGCAAGGCAAAGTATGTAGTGTGATTATTGATAGTGGTAGTTGTGCTAATGTAGCTAGTACTACCTTAGTAGAGAAGCTAGGGTTACCAGTCACAAAGCACCCGCACCCTTATAAATTGCAATGGTTAAATGATTGTGGGGAGATTAAAGTAAATAGACAAGTCTTAGTGTCGCTCAAAATTGGGCAATACAAGGATGAAATACTGTGTGATATAGTACCCATGCAAGCTGATCATATTTTGTTAGGTAGACCATGGCTGTTTGATAGAGATGATATACATTTAGGGAGAAAGAACCGTTATAGTTTTGAACATATTGGTAAAAAAATTGTTTTAGCTCCCTTAACGCCTGTAGAGGTCTACGAAGACCAAACCAAGCTCAGAAATCATAGTGGAGTTGTTTCTAATAGAACTCATGTATCACCTGATGATAACCGAGAGTCAAGAGAAAAGCATAGTGAGGAGAGTGATGAAAATGAGGATTTGGTGAGAGAAAAGCAAAAATCGAAAAAAATGAGAGAATTGATAATGATGTGGCCAAAGAGCGAGAGAGCCGAGGTAAAAATAATTCTGAAATTACAAAAGGAGAGGGGCCACATGCAAAAGGAGAGTCAAGAGAGAATAACAGTGTGGGGTGGGGTAAGGCTAATTTCTTTGCGAGGTCCAGCGAGGTTAAATATGCTCTTTCTGTAAATAAACCCGTATTATTACTTGTTTATAGAGAAGCATATGTAAATTCCATTCGGTATAAAACTAAAGACTAAGAGTCAGGACGACTCCGGCATTTTAGAGCCCCTAAACAACTTTTAAATTTTTTACATGTAAAATTTAATATAATTTCAGAAATAATAAATGTCAAATAGTTAAATAATTATATTATTAACTACAATTCATAATCACATATTATTTTTGATGCAACAAACAAAATAAATAATAATAATCTAAAGTTAAGAAATTATTATTCTTATCGCTTTTTACGTGTAAATCTATAATTAAATAATTGTAATTTATTCCAACTAATTTTTTTTTTCAATAGACAAAACCATCCAATCTCTCTTGTGATATAGTTGATATAAGATAATTCTTTATTAATTTAGCTTAAAGATAATCTCTAGGATATATAATTTGATTTAGTTAAAGTTAAATTATGTGCTTTATTTTAATATGTATTCAATAAATATTTTTAGCCCTTAATTTTGTGGATTACTAAACCTAGCCACCATTTCCCACCCCTAGCCCTATAAAAAGACGAAATTACCCTTTCAACAAATTCACTCATCTTCTCAAATTTTCAAATCCTCTCAAAAACACAAAAAACACAAAACTCTCCAAAATCTAATCCGGACTAATTTGGTAAAGAAAAAACATGGGAAATGACTAATGATACATAATTTTGTTCAAAAATATGTTTTATTTACGATTGTTATAAGTAAAATCGAATGATTTTTTAAAAATCAAATTTTCGGTGTCGGGCATGTGAAGAATATGCCTCCACCATAGGTGGGACGTATGAACATCACGCCCCACCATAGGTGGAGCGTGATGTTCATACGCCCCACCTGTGGTGGAGGCATATTCTTCACATGCCTACGTGAGAATTTTTTTTTTTAATTTTACATTTTAATTATTATTATTCTAAACAATTATAAATACTATAATTATTCTAACAAATTGTAAATATTATTTTGAGATTAATATTTATAAATTCGGAGAATTTTTTAAATTTTTTACTCTAATTCGTACAAAAGACATTATATTTTTAATATTTTTTTCTTATTTCTTTCACATCCCAACATATGTTTGTGATTTGTTACTAATAAAATAACGCATGTGTGAAGTGTAGATGACAAGATTCATGACCGAGAAAATAGTTTGATGAATTATTTCTCAAATTGACCCAATTTATCAACGTTAGGGGTAAAATTGCTCTTGGCTTACAACATTAGGGATACTTTTTTTTTCTAATTTTACATTTTAATTATTATTATTCTAAACAATTATAAATACTATAATTATTCTAACAAATTGTAAATATTATTTGGAGATTAATATTTATAAATTCGGTGAATTTTTTAAATTTTTTACTTTAATTCGTACAAAAGACAGTATGTTTTTAATATTTTTTTCTTTTATTTTTTCACATCCCAACATATGTTTGTGATTTGTTACTGATAAAATAACGCATGTGTGAAGTGTAGATGACAAGATTCATGACCGAGAAAATAGTTTGATAAAATACTGGTAAAATTGCTCTTGGCTTCCAACATTAGGGATAAAATTGTACCATTTTAGACGTTAGGGGTAAAATTGCTCCTGACCCAAAACGTTAAGAGTATTTTTGCACCTTAACCCTAAAAACAATAAGTTCTAAACAATTCTAAATATTAAAAAATTACAACAAGTCAATTCGTCCGGTTCCATGGAATAATAATAATTAAAATATAAAATTGGAAAAATAAATTCACACGTGAGCATGTGAACAGTCTTTCTTAAATCTATCACACATCGATTCATTGAGGAATGGAACCGGACGAATTGACTTGTTGTAATTTGTTAATATTTAGAATTCTTTAGAACTTATTGTTTTTAACACATTTTAACACATGTTTGATACTTAATGTATATTATTTAATTATAATGTTAATAATTATAATATTTAAATTTTTTTAGAATAATTATAATATTTATAATTGTTTAGAATAATAATAATTAAAATGTAAAATTGGAAAAAAAAATTCACACGTGGGAATGTGAACATCACGCCTCACATTATTTAATTATAATGTTAATAATTATAATTCAAATTATAATGTTAATAATTATAATATTTAGAATTTTTTAGAATAATTATAATTTTTTAGAATAATTATAATTTTTTAGAATAATAATAATTAAAATTTAAAATTGAAAAAAAAAATACTACGTGGTGAGGCATGTGAACATCACGCCTCACCACGTGGTGGGGCATGTGAACATCACGCCTCACCACGTGGTGAGGCGTGATAGCCACATGCCTCACCACGTGGTGAGGCGTGATGTTCACATGCCCCACCACGTGGTGAGACATGTGGCTGTCACGCCTCACCACATGGTGAGGCATGTGACTATCACGCCTCACCACGTGGTGAGGCATGTGATAGCCACACGCCCGTGTTTCGTAGAGAGAAATTTTTTTTTTCCAAAGACCTAAACTAATAAGGATAGTTTGGTCATTTCATAGGGCTAGGGGTGGAAAATTAGGGCTGGGTTTAACAACACCCTTAATTTTTTATATTTTTTCTCCTTATCGAATAGTACAATATCAATCTTAATGTTTATAAGATATAATTAAAAGCCTCACTAACAGAAATTGATGCACCAAACAATTGTACAGTTAACCCCTTTACACTTAGGTGTCACGTCAAACTTCCACCTTTATTCATAATTGCTTTAGGGTTAAACGATACAACCATCTGATGTATCTATTTCTGTTAGTGTGGCCTAAGTTATGCTATTTGATAAACATTAGTACTAAAATTACATTATTTTGTATGTGAAGGGTAAATAGTTAGGCCATGTTCTTTTTGATTGAACTGAAATAAATGATACTGAACTGAACTAAAACTGAATGCTACTAAACTGAAATGAACTTAACAATAATGATAAATTATAATAAATAATAATGAATTATATATTATATATAAATAATTATAATTATAATAAATAATGATAAATTATATAAATTATAAATTATAAATAAATAATTATAACTATAATAAATAATAATAAATTATATATAAAGAATGCTAAATTATAAATAATAAATAATATAAATACTAATAAATAATAATAATTATAATAAATAATGATAAATTATATATATAATAAGTTATAAATTATATATAAATAGTTATAATTATAATAAATAATGATGAATTGTAATAAATAATGATGAATTATATGTAAAGAATGCTAAATGCTAAATAATATGTAATATATATATATATATATAATAAATTATATATAAATAATTATAATTATAATAAATAGTGACAAATTACTGAACTGAATGGAATGCTACTGAACTGAACTGAAATTACTGATGCTGAAATTAAATGGAAAAGAACATGGCATTATTCTTTGAAAATCTTGAGAATATTTAATATCTTATCCCTAACTAATTTATACACTATTGACAATTACATAAAAACTTCATATCACACGCTAGACATCCTAATTTTCCCCCATTTCACTATTTTATGACCTTAAACTCAATGAATTTTGGAAAAACAAAAAATTAGAGTCGGAACATGGCATGAATTGTGGTCTATGGATACTGTTATAGTATTAATTCATTTGGGCTCTTAACAAGTGGGCCCACTATGAATTATGAAACTCAGATGAACTTTGGCCCAACATAAAGAAGAATGGGGGACCTTTAGGTAGGGTACATGTACGGACCGAAGCCATTAATCGGTCATCTCAGTATGACTGAAGGCAATTCGTCAAAAGGCATATTAGAGGACACGTGGACCAATTAGAGTGATGGATTCCAAATACACGCTCCTTATTTTCATAAATGCAGTGGCACACAAAGATAGGATCCACTGACCTATCATAAGCTGCCACGTGTTTAAGGTATCACTTTTGTTATCTATAAATAATCGAGCTATTCCAGAGTTGAGGTAACTGATTCTAATCATTAGAAGTACTTTCTTTCTAATCTTTGATATACTTTTAGTTTGTCAATTGACTTTACCATCAGAGAGGGTTCGCCAGTCTCCGACCCATTTTCTTACGGTTATTGTGTTCTCATGTGATCGGAATCTTGATCAAGAGTGCAAGTTACAAAATCGCGATAATATTTTGGTGCGGTGAAGGTGGATTGTTACACGTAAAAAATGGTTTATGTTCAGTCATCGATGGTCCAACCCACAATTGAGCCTCTTTTCTAGCAAAATACTCCACCCATTGCTCAGCCAATGCTTCAATCTCCAGTTTTACCTAATCAGGCAGCAGAAGATATTCCCGGTTCTTCAGCTATTGCAAATCGTCGCTTGCTGGATTCTAGGACTCGACCCATTCCTCCTCTTTTTGTTACGCCAGATATTGATCGCCAAATCGAGGCTTGTTTGGGATCGTTGGAGTATGAACAACGATGCTTCATGGATAATTTGACAAAGCAACTCATTTACAACATGGGTTTTGTCCAAGAATCAATGAATTTGTTAAGGGCGGAGCATGCTTTTCAAATGGAGGCCGTGCATTTGGGAGTTGTTGGAGGCAAGAAAGGGGGGTAGGAAGGAGGATAGAGAGGAAGTTCTGTTGTGTGTCCTACAAAACATCATACTGTGAAAATATGTCCTAAGAAGAAGGATCGTATGGCAGCGTCTCAACCAGAAAGAAAAAGAGGAAGATCGAGGGAAAGATATGATAGTCCTCAATATAGGAGATATTCACCCTCTCTTATCAGACCTCGACCTTCGGCTAGGGGAGAACAAGATCCCCGAAGAGAAGAAGATACGATCGGTATGATTCTTCAGAGGAATCTAAATCCCCTGAGCCTCGTAAATTGGAGTTTGCAAAGCAGAAGGATCTTTCTTTAAAGGAGGAAATGCTGAATCTTATTAAGGGTGAGCTTAGGCAGGCTATGAAGGAGAAAGGTTTCCAAGCCAAGGGCTCTACGACTATTGAAACTGAAACTCCATTGAGTGCAAAGATCATGAGCTAGAGGATGCCAAAAGGGTTTAAGTATCCGATGTTAAAAGATTACAATGGGATGACTAATCCAACACTCCATGTCAAGAATTTTCAGAGAGCCTTGCAGACTACTACGACCACTAATGCGGTCATGTGTAGATTATTTGCAACAACTTTGAGAGATTCAATGGTATACTAGTATGATCAATTGTTGCCAGGGTCTATTCGGCCATTTAGGCAAATGTCCCAAGAATTTTATGATCATTTTATAACCTCCATTCTAGAAACTAAAACTATGAAGGATCTGAACTATTTGGTTCAAGATCCAAGTGAATCATTAAAAGAATGGGTGGAAAGATTTCAGAGAGTGGTGATCCAGATAAAGAATTTGAATGTGGAGGCAACAGTGGAAGCTATAGCCGGCAATTGCCGAAGTAAGGATCTTTCCAAGGAGTTGACTACTAGGAGGCCTCATATGTTTCCAAATTTGATGAGGAGAGCTAGAGACTTTGTAAAGTGGAATAGCCATCGCCTCAATCCTTTGTTGAAGGAAAGGTTGACTTCGGTGCATCAACCTAAGAAAGGGAAAAATGTCAGGGGCAAGGAAGAGCAGAAGAAGTTCAAAGAAAATGTAGAACGCAACTACATACCTTTAAATGCCCCTAGAAAGGAAGTTCTGTATTGGGTAGAAACCAATAAACATCATATTCAGTACCCTTCGAAGCTGAAATCTTCAGGTCGAAGACACAATGGCCTGCATTGTGAATTTCATAAAAGCGAAGGGTTAGATGATCCCCAAAAAGAGCAGACTATAACTGAAAAATTGGGAGTAAAAATCTTATTAAATTAAAAGTTTGCATAAAAACTTATGTTCTAAAGTTAGAAAATGAGCAGGCTCACCTTAAAGCGGTCATATTGGGAGAGCTTAGCCAATTCATTAGGGGTGAGTGTCTTAGTTAGTTGTTGGACGGTCTCTACGTTGACCCCTGAAGGAATGGAAAGTTTTCCTTCAGCTTTCATCTGAGCTCTCATCTCTCTGTATTCCTCTCTACTCTTGGGAACGGGTTCACCCAGGTCAATAACTTCAATCTCCCTATCCCATTTTTTTGGAGAAGTATGCGTCTTCAGCTAGAGGAATTTGAATTTGCCGAAGACGCGAGTTTCAGGCCTGCTTTTTGTTGCTTTCTTCCAACATCCTCTCATTCTCGGTGTTAGAAATGTCTGAGTCAGTGCTGCCATCTTCTCCAGGATTGATGAGGAGTTTTCTCAGCCTCCTTCGAGGAACATTGGCAGTAGTTGTAGAGGTGCCTTCACCATTCTTTTCTTTCTTGGTTCGTCTTTTTAAAGGAGCATCAGAAGAAGGTTGGGGATCATTCTCGAATAAGTCATCAATGTTTAGGCCGAATCCATTGGGGAAGGAGGACCATTATCCTTCGTCAGGTTAATATCAATGGAGGGTGTTGTGGTGACGAAGGGGATGTCTTCGACGATTAGATTTGCTTCAGGAGTCCACTCCGAGGAAGAAGAAGGAAGTGCAATGACTATGTGATTGACATACTCGGCAGGAGTTTCTTTCGGTTCAAGGGAAACTGAGCCTTCAGAGATCGATAGCATTGATAGAGTTTGACTTGTCACCATGGCATTTATAATAATGGGTGCATTTTCAGCAGTAGAAGTAGTTGATGTTTCAGGTTGTGACTTCTGGTTATCTTTTTTCTGCTTTAGCTTCTCCAGTTGGGCTGGCAATTTTTGAGTACCAGAAGTCATGATCAGAAAAAGGCCTGCATCAAAAAGAGAAAAGAATGAATTCAAAAAATCAAGATCAATACCTGCAAAAAGTTCAGTTTTTAGGTAAATGATCCCGTGGTTTTCGTCAAAGAAGCAAGTTCGGCCGTTCCCTCGCAGAATATTCATAAATCTAGAGCATTTCCACTGAACGTTGTAAGAGAATATTCGATAAGCCCACCTCTTCTACCAAAGTTAGAATCTGGGCAGTTTCTAGGTTTGGGCTTCGTGGGGATCTTCATTCCATTTTCAGGCGAATGTGAAGCCTCCTAGAACATAGGTATGGTTTGGATCCGCACCATTCGGTTCGATCCAGAACCAGTAAGGTTTGAAATTTTTGAGGCTTTGCTCTTTGTTCATTAGGAGATTTGATCATTTTTTCGGACAGGCACAATACACAAAGTCTTTTTGGGTTTTTTGGTGGGTCACCAGAAACGTCGAAAGAGAGGACCGGATAGTCTGACACCTAGATCTTTGGAGATTTTGTGGAATGCGAGGAGCTCTAGCCAAACATTAGGAGAAAGCTAGCACGGACAGAGGTTAAACTCGTTTATCACAACTAGTATTCTGGGAGCTAGAGGAAATTCCATTTCCCACTCAAGAAATAGGACGAACATTCCCATTTTGGTGGATGTGGGGGGAAGATGTACCCTATCATTGCCTTTGGGCAAAGATAGGGTAAATTTTTTCAACCAAGGATGAATATCGGGGAGAGCTTTTAATCAGATCGGTGAAAGAATGAAGGGTTGATCAAAGGCTTTGGGATTCATTTTCTGGGCTTTGCTGGGGAATTTTCAGTTTTGAGGTTTTCATCATTTAAGTTTTGAGAAGGAAGAGATTCAGTTTCTTCAACAGCACTTTCTAGGAGGAGTTGAGGTTCTGGTTGAAGAGATTTGCAGATTTTTCTCGTTCCATGTTTAGAGGAGGAAGCCATTTGTTATAAAAAATTAAAACAAAGGAAAAGGATGAAAAACTTACAATTTGCAGAAGAAGAATGAAGATTGTAGAAGTAAAGCAGCTTTTTCCTAGAAGTTGCAACTTATGGAGATGGAGAGGTGATGAAGCTCAAAGGTTTTGCTTTGGAAATATAAGCAAAGTTAATTTCCATCATTATGAAACTTGCGACGATGTTGTAATTATGACACTCTATAGGTACACGTGTACATGCGGAGAAAACCTAAAGGCGTTTCTAATCTTTTACTAGGGGGGACATTTGTTATAGTACTAATTCATTTGGGCTAATAACAAGTGGGCCCACTATAAATTATGCAACTCAGATGAACTTCGACCCAATATAAAGAAGAATGAGGGATGTTGAGTGATTTTCGCAAGTGCACGGTATACGCTTGTAGTAATAAAAGATATCGAACCAACAGGGAACACTTTTTAATGAAAACTTATTTTAATTCAGTTTAATTCACATCTTTAGGTTTAACTTTAGAAAATCGTTTAATTATTTGGATTGGTCTGGTTTAGAATGAAATAATATGTTGAGACTTAGAATGCAAATCTGTCTTGAGATTTAATTACACTACAGAAAACTTTTATGTTTTAGAATTAGAAATACACGAAACTTGCTCGCATTAAGCAAGAAAACAACTATAACTTTGGTAAGATTATAAACATGTAATAATTCATCATTTAACGCAATTAACGGGCTTCGAAATGCAGACGATTTTTCTACGGTCGGAACAGATCGCTACCTTAATCAAATTGGTGTTTTATGTCTGATAAGCTGAGCTATCGATCATATCATCCATAAATCCTAATCCTTTTAAGCGTTCAACAAAGTTTCCTTACAAATATATTTCTGTAAAAGGTTTTTTATGAAAACACCAGTACATTACTTTGAAAATCATTTTGCCAGAACAACATAAAAATAACAACAGAAAGTATATATTGAATAGAAAAGATGTATTATTATTGAATTGTGAATCTTCATAAGTTAACAGAGAAGAAGAAACATGGATAGCATTTTAACTAATTTGAGTTCTGGGTTGTCAATCCTATCCTCAAACTTCGTAGGTTTGTTAGACCCTGGGGTGTTTCAGCCGCTAATCCTTCTCGCTGAATCCTCGAAATAGAGATTGCTAGATCCACTATCAGAATGTAAACTTGTCTTTGAATAATTCTTGAATCTAAACTAATTGCTACTGTGTATGAAATTAAACTAAGAACAACTTGTGTACATCAAGTTTGTTCTTACAGAAATGAAACTAAAATCTAACTCTCTTTACTGAATCATAGTTTTCTCAACATAATATCAACTCTCTCTAAAACTCTAACAACTCTGAATTCTGAAATGAAGCACTTATTTATAGTTGCTGAAAGGTTGTGTTTGAAGGGTCGTGTCCGCTGGTGAAGGGTCGTTTCTATCCGAACGAACAGGCGCATTATTTGGAAATTGAACATGTGAAATCAGTGCTGAAAATGCTGCTGTTGCTACCAAGATTTAGAAATTTCAATCGCGACCTGGGGCTGAGAGATATGCTTGAACGAAAGTGTGTTTTTGTGCCTGAAGTTAGTGTGTCACGACCGAGATATGGGAATCTCGGTCGCGACACGGGTGTTTGTTCCCGTCCTCATATTGGTCTTCTGAATTTACACGTGCTTTTAGCTCGTAACTGTGATTTTTCTCTCGTTCTTGCTCCATTTTAGCTCCTATTTGGATTTAACCAAATAATTAAGTACATTGCATCAAAGAAACATATATAGACATAAAAGTACTCTAAATAAATATAATTAGCATGATTTCAATATAAAACTGATGCAATTATTAATGATATTTTAGGTATATTTTGGGCTTATCAAATCTCCCACACTTAAGCTTTTGCTAGTCCCGAGCAAAATTTCACTGAATTTATTCTTTAATCAATCTCTTTATGAAAATAGAACATATATCCACGTATCCTTTTTAAATTAGTTAAACTGAAAGATAAACTTGCATGGTAAATTTATACGTAAAATATCAAACTAGCTAATGTAAAAGCGATATATCATCCGTCTTGTATCTCAATTTTTATATTGAAGTATTCGGGACGGTGTAAGCATGCATGTTTTTGAGTCTTTCGTCTCAAGGCATTTCAAAGCACAAAATTTCCTTTCCCAAACCTAAACTACTATATGAAAATATGGATTAATAAGGTATTAGGTTTAATTTATTTGCTAGTCACGCTCGTGATAAGGGTGGTCTCGTCCGTGACTTTATATTAATTAAATTGCTTTATGTCTATTTAAGAAATTCCGACCATGCCATGGGTGGATGCAATCGTTACTTTAAACTTAACACGTTTAATTTTTGCTTTTATTTTAACGTTCCTTTCATACCTCAATTGTGATAAGGTTGGTCGCAATCGTGGCCAAAAGTACCGTTTTCTTACTTTTTCTTCCCTTTCATACCTCGATTGTGATATGGGTGGTCTCAATCGTGGCCAAAAGTTAAGAATATGACTACTTAATTTAACTAACACGAGTTATAGAACATAAATTTTAAAATGGGAAAGAAAAATAGCACATTCATCCTATATTGACTTAAAATTCAACGTGTATTATGGCTAAAGTTTCATAAAAAAACTTCAATTGGCTTTAATGTAAGACGAAATCAAACCGAGCTAAAAAGCTAAAGTTGTTAGTTCGATTTATGCCTATAAACCTAATTGAAAATTGAAAATAAGATTTATATTTATCATGTATTTGCATGATATAAAATAGAGATTAAAAATAAATAAATTTTATTTATATACATTCACTCGAGACGTTTTTTATAAAATCGTTTCGGAGATTTGTAAAAATATTTGAAAAATATTGCCCGTATAGAAATATTATTTCTAACAATAATGATAACCTAAAAATAATCATAAGTTAAGTATGTTAAACATATTTATTTAAAACATATGAAATAAATAGTTATAAAAATAATGTTTATATAAAAATGTTGTATTTGTGTAAAAACAAATATTGCAATTTGTATATTACTTATTAATAATGAAAATTAAATTTCATATAGGAATAATATCAACATGCATTTATACTTGAATAAATAGCATTCATGCTCATTCGTTGCATTCATTCGTACCCAAAATAAAAACGAATATGAAATATCTCCTCCCACACTTAATTTGGACCATGTCCTCATTGGTGCAAAAATTGATAAAAAACGAAAAATAGTACGAAATTAAGCATACGAATTAGAATCGAAAATATTGTATCAAAAAATTCAATCATAAAATAAGAAATTGTACCAAACATAATTAAAAAGATTGTACGGAACTTAATAAAACATGACAATAGCGAAAATGAGTTAAGAAAGAAAGGATAAAACCTATTCTTGAGAAGGTGAACCCGGTGGTGATGGTGTAGTCACGACTCATTGGCGTCGGAAAAATGATAGCATCCGGCGGCGAGTAGATGTGTGCTCACACCTCAAAGAATGGATATTAGCATCCACCGTGGTGATCCTTGAACTCATTTCGGTATTGTTGGCAACCACTTCATCTAACCTCAAATTCATTTGACGGTTATGCTCATTCACTTGTGTCAAAACATGTTGCCATCCGACTTGCTCTTCAACATTAGGTTCTTCTGCATATGCTTGCTTATATGCTTGTGCATCAACATGCTCCTCCTCCTCATCCTCTTCATCTTCATCATCACCCTCTTCGGTACCTAAACCTTGGGAACTCGAAGCTCCGCCACCCGTACTAACAACTAGAAGCTTAATGCGCTCTCCATAAGATATAAAAATGGGGGGGGGGGACCTTGTTTAAGCACTAAATTGGCTATTTGAAGAGCCACAATGTCCAAAAGAGGCAATCCAACATGATGAGGTAAGTTTTGATAATCCGTTAATTCACCCCGAGCACCCCAAACTATCCCGGTAATTAAATTACCCATAGGCACTTGCCTATTGCGGGAAATGGCGGTTCGGTATAAATTATCGAATATCATACCAATACTATCAATGGTCAAATTCTTAAAAATACTATCAAGCATGAACAAGTCACGACTTTGCACTTTGGAACTTTCAACCCGACCAAATAGTGAAAAAGACAAATACTTGTGAAAGTAAAACACACAATTATCTTTAATCCATTTGCTTGAAGTGTTTTTCGGATAGAAAACCTCTAAGTCCGTTAAAGAAGTCCAAACTAAATGCGTACTAAATGTTTTTGGCTTTTGATAAAAATTCCTTGTAGGAAAACCAAACCATTCCCCCATCATCTCATAACCGACTTCAAATTTAACTCCATTATTTCGAAAAGAAATAACACCACGTTTTCTATCATAGCTTAAGGTTACCAAAAAATCCACAATATATGACTCAATATGAGGAAAACGCATACTAGCAAATGTTTTCCAACCGAGAACGCTCAAATACTCATCTATACGTTCGGAGAAAGAAAAAGCATTTACCGTATCGAAGTCCAAGAATTGCATATCGGTAAACTCCATTTTGCTCCCGGAAAAGTGTAGATAACGTCGTCCTTCCGCTTCCGTTTCAATATCGAACGTCGCTCCATACTGAACACGTAAACGATTTGCTTCGGTGGCTTTAGTTTTGTTGGCAACTCTCTTATGTCTAGGCATTTTGGCTTGAATTTGGGTTGAGATAGTTTAAGAGAGATGAAAGAAAATGTAAATGGTTGAGTAATGGTATGTGTTTGTGTAAGGAAGAAGATGATGAATAGGGAAAAGATTTATGGGGAAGGTGATGAATCTTTGTGTTGGGAAGAGTAAAGGGTGTTTGATTGGTGAAAATAGAGGTGATGTATATAGGTGTGATTGATGTGTATTAAATAGGGCAGAAGAATAGGTATTAATTTAGAGTAGGAATAGGAATAGGTGTAATTTTTTGCTCCAATCTCGTCACTCATATCAGCGTGTCGCGATCGAGATTCAAATTTCCTGAAATGCTGTCTCTCGCTGGTCGTCCAGAGATTATAAAATCTCAACCGAGATTTTTGACCTGTAGTCGAAAATCTAACATTTCGATGCCGAAAAAGTAATTTCTTCTTGCAATTAAGTGTTATTAATGAGAAGTTTTAATTCCTGTAACTTAAAAACATAATTAAAACATTAAATATAAGGTAAACCAAAAGGTTTTGCCTTAATTAATAAGAAGTAAATGAAAGAATTAATGCTTTTATTAATAACATAACACATATTTACATTAAGCATGAAAGAAATAAACACATATATACATTAAACATAAAAGAACATCAAACATATATACAATATATGTACACAATCAAACTTAAATAATTTTAAACGGTATCCCGATGAATTGGAATACGTCTTGCATTAGCCCTATCAATCTTCGCTTGAATGAAGACTTGTCTTTCTTCTGGAGAAAGAAATTGCAGACCAACACGAAATACTCGCTTGTCAATTCCCTCACTTTCCAAGAACTCGTAATCAAGGACTGGAAACGGTTCTTTATCACTCCAAGGAACTGAAACTACTCCTTTGGTACCGAGAATAATTCCAAGATTATATTCCCAAACCCTATTTTCCCGTTCTTTGAACGTGAAGCGGCAACTAATCCCTCCATCAAAATCTTCGAGGAATTAACAGTATTGCCTTGGAAAATGTCGCCTAACACGTATAAATCCGTATCTTGGACGGCACTGCTACTAACTCGACCAAACAAACTATGACAAAGAAACTTATGAAGATACATCATGGAGCTAAAATTTATAGACTTGTTGTAGGCAAGACTCAGGATTAAATCTCCAAAATCACGTCAACATTTTCCATATGTCCCGAGAAGTCATATCTCGTCCAGGATGGTACTGGTTAGTATCCCGTGGTGGGAAACCAAACCATGCATGCAGTTCAGGATATCCAAAAGTAAATGTTTGGCCGTCACAATGAAAACTAAGACAAACACGCCTTTTGTTGACGAAACGGACAGTTGACAAGAACTCTAATATCCAATCTCCAATAATTGGAAATCTCATTGATGCAAACTTGGTCCATCCTAAGTTTGTCAGATAGCGATTCATGTCATCGCTAATCCCGAGTTCTTCATTCAGGAACTCGTCCATATACAGCATTCCACAAAATATAGCATAACGAAACCTTAAATAGCGTCTGCCCTTATCTTCATTGTATATGGGGAAATATGCTCTGTAGCGTACTGAGATGTCAACACGTGTGCTACGAGCAGACACATTTTTCTTGGCGTTTTTCAAAGAGGAAGTCATGTTTTTAAGAAAAGATTGTGTATGTAACTTTGAGAAATTGAGAGAAAGAAATTCAGAATTCTAAAAGAGATGAAATGAATAATGGAATTCTGAACTTACATTAATTTATAGGTTACTGGTATGAAAAATTATGTCTGTTGAGAGTGAAAAGGTGTCAAATTGATACCTTTTGGGTAAAAAACTGACTGAAATTCGAATTTCAGCATACAACTTAAGAAAATATGAAAAACAAAGGTGACAGCACGAAATAATCACTGTGTCGCGACCGAGATACTAGGAATCTCGGTCGCGACACGCTTTGCCAATTCAGGGCAAAGACAGTCGTGGCCTATCCCTAGTCACGGAAGAGATTTTCTGAAATCTCTATGCGAGCAGAAATTTTCCTAATTCTAATACTGAAAATCTCAGTTGAGATTTCTGGAATCTCTACAGAGATTTCTGAATTTTTCATAAACACTTGATACTTTTCTGAAATAAATTTCAAAAACACGACTTGATTAGTTTTTTTTAATTAATTAAAAAAAACTTATTTGTACACAAAAAAACAAATTAAAAAAATAAAAATAAACTTAAAATAAAATAAAATAAAAACTATGAACAAAAAGAAAGTAAGAAAGATGAAAAATTAAAAATGAAAACTAAATAAATTAATTTTCATAAAATTCGTCCACAAATTCAATTGCTTCAATTGGAGCGCCTTCATAATAAATTTTGCATCGATTACCATTAATCTTAAATCGATCGCCTTTGGAATTTTCTAATTCTAAAGCTCCATAATCAAACGTTTTATTAACCACATACGGTCCAGTCCACCTAGACTTAAGCCTACTTGAAAATAACTTTAATCGGGAATTAAAAAGCAAAACCTTATCCCCTACATTAAAGTTTTTAACCTTAATTCTGGCATCATGCCATTTTTTCACTTTTTCCTTATATACCCTTGCGTTTTCGTAGGATAATTAAGGGTTTTGATTGCCCAATACGCTTTATGTTCTAACTCTACTGGTAAATGACAAGCTTTACAATAGTGTCTATAAGGTGTCATTCCTATAAGTGTTTTAAACGCAGTACGGTATGCCCATAACGCATCGTTAAGTTTATGTGCCCAGTCTCTTCTAGAAGACGAAACTATTTTCTCTAGTATCCATTTGAGTTCTCTATTCGATATTTCCGCTTGACCATTCGTTTAAGGATGGTATGGCGTAGATACACGGTGGTGTACTCCGTATTTTTTCATAAGCGACTTAAAACTTCTATTTATGAAATGAGTACCTCCATCGCTTACCATTACTCTAGGGACTCCAAATCGAAAAAATATTTCATTTAGAAACTTAACAACTACCTTAGAATCATTTGTCGGGGTTGCAATTTCTTCAACCCACTTTGAAACATAATCTACAGCTACTAAAATATAGGTTTTGCCAAAAGAAGGAGGAAAAGGACCCATGAAATCGATTCCCCACACGTCGAAGATTTCAACTTCCAATATGTTCGTGAGAGGCATCTCATCTTTCTTTCCTATATTCCCGGTTCTTTGACATTTATCACATCGGATAATAAATGAACGAACGTCTTTAAACAACATAGGCCAAAAGAATCCACATTCTAATATCCTAGCTACTATTTTACTTACGCCGTTATGACCTCCATAAGAGCTTGCATTACATTCCAACATTATAGATTTATACTCAAACTCACTAACGCATCTCCTAAACATACCATCGCCACATGTTTTGAACAAAAACGAATCTTCCCAAAAATATTTTATAACTTCCGAAAAGAATTTCTTCTTTTCTGGGAATTTAATCCATCTGGAACAATATGAGCAGCAAGGTAATTAGCTATATCCGCATACCATGGTGCTATGACACTTTTTACTTGCATGAGATATTCATTGGGGAAATCATCTCGTATGCCTACGGTTTTGTAGGGCCCACGAGTTCACCAACAGCTCCACCATTAGTATGATATTGTCCGCTTTGGGCCAAGCCCGCACGGATTTGTTTTTGGGCTCCTTCCCAAAAGGCCTCATACTAATGTAGTTGGTGAACTTATTTATAAACTATGCAACTCTCTTGTATCTTTCCAATGTGGGACTTGGGATGTATACCCAACAGGTTTCACCAATGGGACCGTTTTCATCTTCAAGTCTTGATAGATGATCGGCGACAAGGTTTTCGACTCCCTTTTTATCTTTAATTTCTATGTCAAATTCTTGCAATAATAAAACCCATATAATAAGACGCGGTTTTGCATATTTCTTAGCAAACAAATACCTTAAAGCTGCATGATCGGTGTAAATTATGACTTTAGATCCTAACAAGTACGATCTAAACTTATCACATGCAAAAACTACCGCTAGAATTTCTTTTTCGGTTGTTGTGTAATTTAACTGTGCACCGGAAAATGTGTGACTCGCATAATATATGACATGAAGTTTCTTATCCTTCCTTTGACCTAGTACACATCCTACGGCTAAGTCGCTTGCATCGCACATAATTTCGAAAGGTAAATCCCAATCGGGTTTGGCAATTATGGGTGCACTGACTAAGGCGGTTTTCAACGTACTAAAGGCTTATAAACAATCCTAGTTAAAATCAAAAGTTGAATCTTTCATAAGTAAGTTAGTAAGTGGTTTGGAAATTACAGAAAAGTTTTTTATAAACCTTCTGAAAAACCTGCGTGTCCTAAAAATGATCTTACTCCCTTAACCGTGGTTGGTGGGGGTAAATTTTCTATAACTGAAGTTTTCGCTCTATCCACTTCTAATCATTTTTCAGATATTTTTATGTCCTAAAACTATTCCTTCGTCTACCATGAAATGACATTTTTCCTAGCTTAGTACTAAGTTCGTTTCTTCACATCTAGACAATAATTTATCTAAGTTTTGTAAACATGCATCGAAAGAATATCCATAAACTGAAAAATCATCCATAAAAACTTCCATGATATCTTCAATGAAATCGTTAAATATTGCAGTCATACAACGTTGAAATGTTGCGGGTGCGTTACATAGACCAAAAGGCATTCTCCTATAGGCAAAGGTTCCATAAGGACATGTGAAGGTTGTTTTGTCTTGGTCATCCGGGTAAATGTAAATTTGAAAGAATCCAGAGTAACCATCTAGGAAACAATAAAATGCATGATCGGCTATCCTTTCGATCATTTGATCAATGAAAGGTAAAGGAAAATGATCTTTCCTGGTTGCTTTGTTTAAGTTCCTATAATCTATACAAACCCTCCAACCTGTGGTGGTTCGCGTAGGTATTAATTTACCTTCGTCATTCCTTACTACAGTCATGCCTCCCTTCTTTGGTACACAATGGATCAGACTAACCCATTCACTATCCGAAATCGGATATATGATTCCATTATCCAAAAGTTTAGTAATCTCATTTTTTACTACTTTTTTCATGTTCGGATTTAGGCGTCTTTGCCTATCCGCTTTAGGGGGCTTACCTTCTTTTAAATGAATTCTATGCATTACAATACTAGGATTAATTCCTTTTAAGTATGAAATTTTCCAACCTATACTACCTATCCTATTTCTAACAATTTCTTTTAACTTTTCTTCTTGTTTTTTTGTCAATTTGTTAGAGATAATTATAGGTAGAGTATCGCCTTCGCCTAGGAAAGCGTACCTCAAATGGCTGGGTAACTCTTTAAGTTCTAACTTAGGGGGGTTTTTAATTGAAGGCGGAATTGGTCCATCTTCTCGAATCAAAGGCTCTGGAGCCTTATCTTCCATTTCTTCTTCAATTATTGGTTCTATTACATTTTCCTCTTGAACAACATCGTTGACACACTCATCGACCAAATCAAGTTTCATACAAACAAATTCTTCCATTAGGGTATTTCATGGCTCTATTCATATTGAACTCAATTTTGTCTTCACTTATTCTCAAAACTACTTTTCCTTCAGATACATCGACTAATGCACGTCCTGTATTCATAAACGGTCTACCAAAAATTAGCAGACAATTAACGTCATATGCAAAGTCAAGTATAACAAAGTCGGTAGGAAAAATGAATTTATCGACTTTAACTAAAACATCCTCAATTATACCATATGGTTTCTTAGTGGTTTGATCCGCTAATTGCAAAACCATATTAGTACGTTTGATATCTTCTTCTAGTCCTAACTTTTTGAATATAGACAATGGTATTAAGTTAATGCTCGCTCCTAAGTCACAAGGACAACTTGGGAATTCGATGTCTCCCAATTTACATAGGATGGTGAAACATCCATGGTCTTTTAGCTTAGTCGGCAAATGACTTGACACGATTGAACTACAATCTTCGGTTAATGCTATGGATGAAATTCCTTCCCAACTAATTTTCTTAGAAATTAAATATTTTAAAAACTTACCATAGTTAGGAATTTGCGTTATCGCATCCATAAACGTTAAATTAATGTGCAATTTTTAAGTTTGTCTAAAAACGTTAAAAGCTGTTTGGCATAGTCCTTATTTCGGACTTTATATGGAAAATGTGGTTTTGGTGAAAATGCTTTTGCATTAGCATCAATGGGCGAACTCTTCGAACTTGCATTCACTTCTGAGGATTTTGTTGTCAAATCACTTCCCTGCAAAATATTAGTAGAATTTTCGGGCATTTTCGGACCTAAATAGTGTTTTCCCGACCGAAGAGTTATAGCCTTAACCTGCTCTTTAGGATTTTCTTCCGTATGGCTAGGAAGACTTCCCTCTTTTCGGGATGGAATTGATTTAGCAATTTGTCCTATTTGAACCTCCAAATTATTGATGCTAGATGAATGGTTCTTAATTAATTGATCGAATTTGTTCTCAATTCGTTTAAAACCATCATCGTAGCTGTTAATTTTACCACCGATAGCATCTATCAATTTGTGATTTGAGAAGATAGTGTGCCACTAGTGTCTCTTGATTGATTTTGATAATTATTATTCCGACCTTGATTGACACCAGTATTGTTATTATCTTTCCAACTAAAGTTAGGGTTATTCCTCCATCCGGAATTATAAGTATTTGAATAAGGGTTATTAATTTGATTTTGTCATTGGACAAAGTTTACATGGTCTACCTCATCCATACCACTGTAATCCATGTCAACTTAGATTGGGTTTCCATTATTGTCACACGGTGTTATAAACTTATTAATTTTGTGTGAAAGCGCAGAAAATTGGGCTTGTAACATCGCGATAGGATCGAGATTAACTATACCTTTAACTGGTGATGTAGTCGAGGACGATGGTTTTGCCACTGGTGTGTGTCCACGTTTGCCAGGCCACATGCTACTGTTAATAGCCATTTCCTCTAAAAGTTCTTTCGTTTCGGCAGATGTCTTCTTCATAAATAACCCTCCCAACATAGCATCTAATGAACCTCTGGTTATGGGATTTATTCCATTATAGAATGTCTGCATCAAAAGTTCATCGGGCAAATGGTGATGTGGGCATAAACGTTGAAGTTCTTTGAAACATTCACATGCTTCATACAAGGTTTCATTTTCATGTTGTGTGAAAGATGTCAATTCTTTTATAATTTTTACGCTTTTTGCTAAAGGGAATTTTTTTGATAAAAATGCTTGGGCTAATTGGTTCCAAGTTTCGAATGTTCCGGCCGGCATAGAAGTTAACCAACTTTGGCCCTTTCCTTCAAAGTGAAAGGAAATAGGTGAAGTTTAATTCCTTTGGCAGGCACGTCGGTCATTTTAAAAGTGTCATAAATTTCTAGGAAATTGGTCAAATGGGTATTTAGGTTTTCGTTAGGTAGTCCATAAAATGTCACATTATTTTGTAACATGTTAAGCAATGTTGGCTTGATTTCAAATTGATGTGCATTTATCTGGGTGTAGACACCGGGGTCGGAGGACCGATGAAGAAAAATTATAAAAAGGGATCCAAATCAGTCGATTAAAATAAATGATGAGTCAATAAAAATAATAAATAAAAAACATTGTTCAAAGGAACCGTGGAGACCGGTTTGATCGAATTCGGAAATCGAATCGAGATGACGGGCGAATCGGTTCCGCGAATGAAATCTTAAATGATTTCGCCAAATTCGGAGTATTTCATTATTAATAAAATCTCGGGTCGATAGGGGTTTTATTTTAGAATTCGAACAATAAAAAATTAGTTTTGTAAAGAGATCGATTTTATAAAAGCTAATTTTATAAAATCGGTTTTGACGAAAATCATTTTTGATAAATCATTTTTGGATTTTGGTTAATTTTAGATGTATTTTATATTTATTTTTATTTTCTAATATATGTATAAACGCGGCCCCGTCAGGTGTATTTTATATTTATTTTTATTTTCTAATATATGTATAAACGCGGCCCCTAACGGGGCCTGTATTTACGTCACGGGCCGTTGGACGGCCCGTGAGGGGGACTGGGCCACCCAGGCCCAGCCCCTGCACTTGGCATTCGGCCAAGTGCATTTTGCTGCACTTGGCCAATACCAAGTGCAATGTTACTTTTTATTAAAAAAAAAAAATACAAAATCATAATAATAAACAAAATCATAATCATAATAATAATAATAACAATGATGCTATCAAATTTCCTAGGTTAATTTAGTTTATCTTTGGCTCCAAGTTGGCTTGGAGCCAAAGATAAACTAAGTTTGGGAGCTCCATGCCTATAAATAGGATGGAGCTCAATGCACAAAGGAGAAAGAAATGAGATCCGAACCCCTGGCAAATTTCACCGAGACCCGAATTCTCTCAAAAACCCACAAAAACGACTCTAAATCACTAATCAATCGACTTGATTTGGAATCCGTTACCAATTAAAAGGTAATAATCCGAGGAACTAGACCCGTTTAATTCTTTATTGCATTTTTGTTGTTTAGATCTATTTATTTATTTGTTTTTTACACTTTCATTGTTTAGATTTGTTAGGTTAATTTTTCATTTTGCATTTGAACAAGTATTTGGTTTTGGTTTTGAAATAAAAACTTCGTTTGGATCCCAATACGAACCGTGACCCGATTTAAGGGTAGTTCGGGATCCAAACGTCGTAGATCCGTGTGTTTACAAATGTTTTGAACCATTATTTTCAAAAAAACGTCGTTTTAGAATCCTCCGTTACAAGCCATGACCCGATTTGGGGTAGTTTGGGGGCTAAAATGATGAAATAGAGTAGATCTAATAAGTTTGATAAATCTGGAATTTCAAAGGGACTGTTTTTGTAATATCCCGTTTTCTGTTAGTAAATACAGGTTAGTGACGGATTTTCCGTCGCTAACTCTGCTGGAATTTCAAATTGGTTATTTTTTTGAGTTTTTTTGGCTTTTCGTTCTTTTATTATGTTTTTTTTTTTTTTGGTAAGAAGGGAAGAAAAAAAAACAAACAAACAAAAACCTAACCCGGGATCAGTCTAGGAAGACTGACCCCAATCCTATCCTCAAGAAGAGAAGGTAACAGAAAAGAAGGAGGAACGGAAAGGGTAGAAACACCTAACATCCCCCCATGCCCAGCAGCTGCCAAGCGATCCGCCACGCGGTTTTGCTCCCTATAAATATGGGAGAAGGTAAGAGAATCGAAGGCAGGACGAAGCCTCAAGATGGCTTTAATGAGATTCTGACTCTTAAGACAAACAGCATGTCTATCCGAAATCCTGTTGATAGCCTCCAAATTGTCAGACTCCACCGAAAGTCTTTTAACACCCATGCGAATGGCGAGTTTAATGCCAGACAAGATCCCCCAGAGCTCTGCAGTAAAGGAGGAGCCCGTACCTAAGTTATGGGTAAACCCAGCCAGCCAGGCGCCACCAGCATCCCGAAGAACTCCACCAGCAGCAATTCTGCCATTACTAAGGCAGGAGCCATCCGTATTCAACTTGACAACCCCTTCCCTGGGCTTCCTCCAACCAACTAACTGGACCTCTTCCGTATTCAACCGACTTAGTCATCTCGTGTGAATGAACTTGTGCGACCCGCCTGGTCCCTTTCCATGTCCCGAAGAAGGCACATGTTCAGGAAATGCGTTATGACGTAAGCACGTATTAGTACAAATCGGTTTGGTATTAAGGATCATTATATCTCAATTCATAAGACTATATTAACGATAATCGTTGTTCACATTCTTTAATGCGTTGGGATAAAGCGAGATTATGACGAAACGAAAACGAAGAACATTTCTGTTTTGAACGACCCCGTTGTAACGTAAAGAGTTTTGCAAACGTGGCCCGTCCCTTCCGAATAAAAGACGAGCTCTTACGTTATGCCTTGCGTTGTTCTAAGGAGAAATGGACGTATCCGCAAAAGTGACTAAGAAAATAAAAGAAAAGCAAAAATAAACAAACGACCAAAATCATTTCGTATCTACGATATATGTCAATCCCGAGAGTAGTTAAAGAAAATGAACCAATGCCGTTGAATACGTGCCTCGAACGAGTATATACGCTGCTTAAAATCACGAAGCCGAATTAAGCTAAACGGCATAATTGCGCCATATGGACGAGACTGTGGGTTTGACTAATGGCTCGATCATTTCGACCATTACCAAAACTATAAGAAATATGGCTCGATCTGCATGTTTTCTTAACTCGTGCCAAAGTGAAAAGAACGGTAATATCCTCGCTTCGAATAAGCATACGATTAAACGAAATGTTGATTTTCTATAACCACGCTAGGATGTTATATCCCATAAATTGGAAGAAATAAAGAGTTGTTATTAGCCGAAAGATTATCATGCGCTCGAATAAGACTCACCGTCTTTTTCACGTAGCCAAAACGAGCAAACAGATTCTTGACGCTAAAATCAAACACGTTACGCAATGGGTCCGTTCCCTAAAAAAAATCCAAAAGTGATATCATCACTAAATAAGCACGTGGTTACGTCTCTCGATAGATCCAAAAGATCCCGTCGTAATCCAAAAATCGAGACACGAACCCGCACGAATAAAAGGGGGGACGAATCATTGTCAATAACGAGCGATTGAACCAAAAAATAACTCGTACCACGTCTAAATCCGAGATACGCTCAAAAGGGAGTCAAAACCCGAACTAATGCATCTCGTGAAATAACGAAAGACGAGTTATTCGAAAGGACAATCCAATTTGGTCGATATCTTAGTCACTGAACGCTGATACATCAGAACGAATTGTATTGTTTGATGGATGATTTATTTTTCCGCAATAATCGACGGCATCACGCGCCCCCTGGACTGCAATGTGAGCCCCAAACCAAAATCCTAGGAAAGAGACTTGGACCATCGAGTGTGTGGAGGAATAAGGGTGGAAGAGAGATGTTGTGATACGTGTATTTAGACTAACGTTTGCTCGTCTTATCTTATATATCCGAAAATAATAAACGCACACACCACGACTCATACATATAAATCATGCATACATACTGAAATGAGTGTTGCTTACGCAGACGTCACCATTAAGAGGTCTTGGTACCGCGAGGGTAACCGGCTAGTCAGGCAGTTTGATCAGCTACAGGTTGTCAGTTCCGAATCAGCAGTTGTGGCTTCTGAATCATCTTCATCCGAGTCATCTCAATCATCGATCAGTATGTCTATAACAGAGGAGAAAATAGCTGGTCTAGTGATATGGGTGGACAACATCAAGGGTGAACTAGCTGCAATTTCGGTCCAGCTGGCTGAGCTTACAATGAAGGGTAACAAAAGTGGCAGTGAACCAGCTAGGAACGTTGCGAACACCGGTCCCCATTTTGGAGGTAACTATCAAGATTGCGTAACAAGCAGTTTGGGAAAGAGAAAGCAAAGGGAGGTGAATGGAAGTCACACATCTCACCGGAAGTGTGAAACCCACGTGGAGTTCAGACTCCCTGACATGAAGAAGTTTGATGGAACTGGGGATCCTACCGCCCATGTGAACCAATATGTGGCAGCAATGAAGCACATAATTCTGACTGAGGAACAGATCCTAGGGCTGTTCAGTGCCTATTTGGAAGGAGTTGCCCTTGTGTGGTTTCATGCATTGCCGCTGGGAACGAAGAGAGATTGGAAAGAACTGGCGAAGGCATTCATCACCCAATATAGCTTCAACACTATGTTTGAGGTTACTTTGAGGGAGCTAGAGAGCACCAAGCAGCAGGCTGCAGAGTCTTTGTCCGACTTTGTGAGTAGGTGGAGAGCTAAGGCGGCAGTTATGAAACAGAAGCCGTCGGAGTAGGATCAGATCCGGGTGGTAATCGGCAATACTTTGCCATATGTTAGGAATGAGCTGCGGTGTATGCCTTTCACCGATTTTAATCAGATGTATAGCTACGCTTTGATAGTTGAGGGGGATGGAGAGCCAAAAAGAGCTTATACTAAATGGATGAAGTCGGGGTATAGTACCGGAGGGCCAAGTACTAATATAGAACCTACCGCAGTAAAGGTGCTTGAACTCAATACTATCAAGAAAAGGCAGTTCACCCAGTTTGACCAGACTTATGCAAAAGTTTTCGAACGATTGCAGAAAAAGGAGTTGCTGAAAGCTCTTACTCCCAAGAACAAGATAGGACCCACACCACGGATGATAACTAAGGGGTATTGCGAGTTCCATAGTAACTACGGACACACCATTGAAAACTGTGAGAGGTTGAAGCATGAGATCCAGGATCTGATTGATAAAAAGAAAATAGTCGACCCATCGTCAGCAAACCCTCCCCCTAAGTGCAATCCATCGCCTAGTCATAGGGTGAGCGTAATTGGATCTGGGTTGGAGGAGAGCTTTGTGGTGGAATCATTCTGCGAATTTAAGGAAGAGCTTTTGAGTTTCGAAGACAAGTTAAATGGGGGAAATGGGTTGCATGTATCTGTCATAGGAGAAGGACTAACAGAGGAAGTGATAAATAACGAAGGAAAATCCGAATATGTGTCATCTCAGAGGGTCTGGCCCGTGTTGAGTCTGTTTAGTGGGGTAGAAGATCCCGAAGCCCATTTGTTCGGGTATGTGCGCACTATGTTTAGAGAGCCACATGATGTTGAAGATGTCGCTCTGTGGTTCTATCTATCGCTAGTGGGCGAACCTTTGGGATGGTTTCAGTTGCTACCGGAATCAACTAAGCATGATTGGTCACTGATGTCAAGCTTGTTTTTGATGAAGTATCGAAAAGCTAAAGCACAGGCGACGAAACATAGCACGATGCAAATTGGGCCTATCAGACGCCCGTTGCCAATTATCAGCAAATATAATGAAGGCAAGGACCCCATGGAGCACCTGCATTTTTATCTGTCAGCTATGGGTCCTCTAGGCTTCAAAGAGGAGGAAATTACGAGCTTGTTTTGCAACTTGTTGGCAGGAGAGTCACTGGTATGGTACATGTCTCTTCCGATGTACGTAAAAGTGAATTGGGCAGAAATGACTAAGAGGTTCATCAAGAAATACACCGCATGGGGACATCCAGAGGAAATGCCTGAGTCACCCGATGAGGAGACACCTGAGGCAGTATTAATCATGGCTAAGTATGAGGGAGATGAGAACCCCATCGATCATGTAAACCGTTTCCGCACTCACATGTATGATGCAGGACTCCATCGAAGTGAGTTGATTCAGCATTTCCCAAAGACACTCACGGGGGAAGCTTTGATGTGGCACCGAATGCTCTCGGGGAAGACAAAAGGGGATTGGGGATCCCTTATGGAAGCCTTTGTGCGGAGATATGAGACATACATTCCGTGGACGGGGTCATTGGAAGATTTAGAAAGGATCAATCAGTTTCTTGAAGAAGCATTTATGGATTACGCAAGAAGGTGGAGGTTCAAGTATGCTTCATGTCAGGTCACCTTAAGCGATCAGGAGCAACTCATGTGCATCCGAAAGGGTGCTATTCCACTTGTGGCAAAGAGGTTGAGCATGGTGTTCTTGAAGGATTATGATGAGCTTATAGGATGGGCTCGGTATGGATCGTCGGACCCTTCCTACGTAAATCCAAACGTCCCTCACGTGATGGATCTCATGGTTGTGGATATCTGGGGAAGTTCCTCGGACGAGGAAGGTATCAATCAGAAAGCTCCAATCCATATCGGGGATGAGTCTAATGACGAGCCGGAAATTGCCGTAATGGTATAGTCGGGCCGAGGCACCGAGGGAAAGAATCTGCCAGGATTTAAGATCTTCAATGATGTTACCGACTGGTGTAAAGGAAAGGCAAGCTGCTTCATAGAGGGGATCATGATGCTCGACCTGAATGCTGAGGAGCAAGTTATCACTGCATAGGCAACCGTGGGAGCGGTGGATGAACCAAGCACCTCCAAGGCCCATGAAAACCCCGAGAACCCCGATGACGACAACTAGATTACCGCTTGTTTGAATCTGACGATGTACTCGCCAATACTATCAATGAAATGAATTCTGATTTTGCTTACTTGCTTGATGTTGATTCTGATCATTCCATGCATTCTCATTCATATAACATGCCTACATTTGAAATCAATGCAATAGAAATGTCAACTTTAAATCTTGGCACGGATGAAAATCCTAAACTTATACAAATTGCTCAAGAATTAACTATTGAAGAGAGGAAAGAATTTGAGAGAATAATTAAAAAATACGAAATAGTGTTTGCTTGGACGTATGAAGACATGCCAGGAATTGATAAATCCATCGTAGCTCACCGTATTCCAACATACCCCGATGCTAAACCTGTGAAACAGAAGCTCCGATGCATGAGGCCGGAATGGGCAGATAAGATCAGGGAAGAAGTGAAGAAACAGTTAGAGGCAGGTTTCATCGAAGTAATTGAATATCCGCCATAGGTGGCAAATGTAGTGCCAATCGCAAAGAAGGACGGTAAGGTGCGAATGTGCGTCGACTATAGAGATCTCAACAAGGCTTGAAGATGAATTCGCATTGCCTCACATCGATGTATTGATCAACAATGCAACATCAAGCGTCTTGCACACGAATGTGGATGGCGTCATGGGCTACATGCAGGTTCAGATGGCCAAGAAGCACAAAGCAAAGACCTCGTTCACTACTGAGTGGGGGACATATTGCTATAGAGTAATGCCATTTGGTTAAAAAAACGCCGGGGCAACTTATCAGCGAATGGCTACGGCACTGTTCCACGACATGATACACAAAGAGGTGGAGGTCTATGTGGATGACATGATGGTCAAGTCAGAGACAAGAGAAGGGCATTTCGTGGCACTTGAGAAGTTTTTGGCCCGAATCGCAGAATTCAAGCTAAGGTTGAACCCGAAGAAGTGCTTCTTTGGCGTTTCCTCGGGGGAAATCCTAGGCTATGTAATCAGCAACAAGGGGATTGAGGTGGATCCTGATAAAGTGAAAGCCATACAGGAAATGCCGGCACCGAAGAATGAGAAAGAAGTGAGAGGATTCCTGGGGCAGGTTCAGTATATCAGTCGATTCATAGCACGACTCTCCACAATCTGCGAACCAATCTTTAAGCTGCTACGGAAAGATCAACCCACGGTTTGGAACGATAAGTGTCAGCAAGCGTTGGAAAGTGTCCGGACCTATTTGACTAATCCACCAGTTTTGAGGCCGCCTAAACTCAGAAAACCACTTCTCCTCTATGTAGCGATCGAGGAGCGATCCATTGGAGCAATGTTGGCCTAGGAAGGGGACACCGGTGTGGAGCACGTAATATATTATCTGAGTAAAAAGTTCATGGGATACGAGCTTAAGTATAATATGATCGAAAAGACGTGCGTGGCAGTCGTATGGCTAACAAAGAAGTTGCGGCACTATTTTCAGTCTTACAAAGTGATTATTATTTCCTGGATGGATCCCGTGAAGTATCTGTACCGAACTCCATCCTTAACAAGGAAGCTGGCCCGATGGTTGTTGCTTTTATCCAAATTCGACATCGAATATGTGACGAAGAAGGTTATCAAGGGGAGAGCCGTGACGGAATTTCTGGCCAATTAGCCCCTAAGTGCGGAAGAAGTGGAGATAAACTATGATTTTCCCGATGAGCACCTGAACGCAATAGAAGTTATATCATGGAAAATGTTCTTTAATGGAGCGGTTAAATCGAATGGAGCGGGTGTAGGAGTGTTGCTTATCTCACCAGAAGGGGAAAGGATCCCGATGGCAAAGAAGTTGTCGTTCCCTCTCACTAATAATATGGCCGAGTATGAAGCGTGCATCTACGGGTTAAAGTCACTAGCAGCGCTAGGAGCGTCGTATGTTGAAATCTGGGGCGACTCAAAGTTGATTATCGAGCAAGCCCATGGAAATTGGGAAGTAAAGGAATAAAGGTTACGCCCGTACCTAGACCAGCTAGGAGGGTTGGCATAGAAGTTCAGTGAGTGCCGCTTTTATCATATTCCCCGAGCGCAGAACCAAGCGGCGGATGCATTGGCCACGCTGGTGTCGGTATGAGATAATCCACGGAATCTTGCCTTAAAGCCTCTAGTACTAAGGAGGTCTCACAAACCGTGCTACAAAGATGTAATGTTGTTAGGAGTGGATGGAAAGCCTTGGTATTTCGATATCGTGAACTTCATGAAAAGTGGAACTTATCCGACAGAATCAGAACTTAGGGATCAGGCCGTGATCAGAAGGTTAGCCTAGCAGTTCGTCATCCACAATGACTTGCTCTACAAAAGGCACGCCGATGGATTACAATTGAGATGTTTAGACGAGGGAGAAGCCCGTGAAGCGATGGAGACGGTGCACTCGGGAATTTGTGGAGCCCATATGGGAGGAGCAGTGTTAGTAAAAAAAATCATAAGGCAAGGCTTCTATTGGCTCACCATGGAAAGAGATTGCAACGAATATGCGAAGAAATGTCATGGTTGTCAAATCCACGGGGATTATAATCACCTGCCAGCTGTGTAACTACATGTGTTGGCACCCGTTTGTCCATTTGCAGCTTGGGGCATTGATATCATCGGCGAGGTGAGGCCTAATGCATTAAACGGACACAAGTTCATCACAGTTGCCATTGATTACTTCACCAAGTGGGTAGAGGCAGAATCGTTTAGTAAGTTGGGATCAAAGCAGATGAGGAAGTTTATTGAAAAGCATCTAATCACCAAGTTCGGGGTGCCTCATCACATGATCACGGACAATAGGGTCCAGTTTCAAGGAGAAGTAAAAATTCTTTTCCAGGAGTACGGTATCGAGCATCATAGATCTTCTCCATACCGTCCGCAAGCTAATGGGGCAGTGGAGACGGCTAATAAGAACCTTAAAAGGATTCTCGTTAAGACAGTGGAGTCGCACCGGAATTGGCACGAGTAGATTCCACTTACTTTGTGGGCCTATCACACGACTGTTAGAGCATCTAATGGGGCAACGCCGTTCTCTTTAGTGTATGGGGCAGAAGCAGTTCTGCCAATCGAGATTGAAAAGCGATCGCTGAGAATCGCGGTAGAAGCAGAGATTCCCGAAGCGGAATGGGTGAAGAAGCGGTATGAGCAGTTGGCATTGGTCGACGAGAAAACGATGGAGGCCCTCTACCATGTACAGCTATATCAGAGGAGGATGGTCCGAGCCTTCAACAAAAAGGTTAAGGTTAGTCCTATCAGAGAGGGAGACATGGTGCTGAAACAGATCCGGATGACGCACACTGACCCTAGGGGCAAGTTTAGGCCAAACTGGGAAGGGCCCTTTCTCGTGAAGAAGATGCTAAGCAAAGGAGCGGTTAAGCTAACTACTATGGACGGCATGGAGTTCTCCGAACCTACTAATCTGGATAGGCTTAAGAAATACTTTTCGTAAAATAAAAAAAGAAAGAAATAAAAATTCCCGATAGGTTGAAAACCCGCAAAGGGCGACCTATGCAACAATAAGGGACATCCCAATGAGTGAAAACCCAAGAAGGCGCTCATTTGAAAATTCCGGGATAATAAAAGGAGAGTTGAAAAATCGCTGGGATCTAAAAACCGAAAAAAGGCGGGTCCTGGTAACAGTAGTTATGTCTTGAGCAATTACAAAAATAATGTATAATTGGCTAAGTATTTTTGTTGTTTGTAAATGAATAAAGGCATGAATATATTTGAAGAGAATGATTGGAATTATTATGATCGACTGAATGCATAGTATTGTAAGTCATGAGTTATACACCAAATAAAAAGCCTACACAAATATCTTTTTCACATATACCCGTTATACATCACGGTAGTACTAATAAAGTTGTAAACTGAAACAATGACGGGACTATCAATGAGAAGGAATCCCAAAGTCCCAAAAGCCCTCAAATGAATCAAAGCCTCCGAAGTAAGGTGCCCGCTCCTCAGCTAAGGCCTCCTAGGCAACTCGACGGGCATCCATAGTCGCACGCCAACCCTCATCCGAAACTCGGCGGCTCTCCACCACAATCCGCAAACTCTCCTCAGCAGCTCCCCGGGCCTCTATGTCCATACGGCTCCTCTCCTCGGCTGCTCAGCCCCGCTCCTCCCAGCGGGAGCGCTCATCCTCCATATCCTGATAACGACGTTCGATCTGAGCATCATCATCCCGTAGTGACTCCTCTCACCCGGCCGCTATGCCCTCCGATACTCTTCGGTCAATAGAATGAAGGTCTCCCTGCAAAGGAAAATAGGAGGGAAGCAATGTAAAAAAAAAAGAAAGAGAGAAAATATGTATATATACATTCATTCATAATCATGTTCATACATATCACTACACTATAACATAATAAAAACACTCGCCAGGTGATGAGCATGACTCAAGTCAAGGCGCACGCAAAAATACTCGGATAGCTCCGTGAAATCCGTGCAAGTCTAGGTAGGCTTCGATAGGCAAATTAAAATTCGATCTATGGGCACAGGCTCCGCTACGGACTGCGGTCTATGACATCATCAATGGGCACAGGCCCCGCGACGGACTGTGGTCTACGACATCATTAATAGGCACAGGCCCCGCTACGGACTGCGGTCTACGACACCATCAATAGGCACAAGTCCCGCTACGGACTGCGGTCTACGACATCATCAATAGGCACAGGTCTCGCTACGGACTCCGATCTACGGCATCATCAACTCCGGTCAAACTCAGACGATCCTGGTAAAAAAAAGCGACTGCGGTCAAAAACTCTCGGACGAGTGATAAAACCCAAATATCAAAGCGACTGTGGTCCAAAAACTCTCGGACGAGTGATAAAGCCCAAATATCAAAGCGACTGCGGTCAAAAACTCTCGGACGAGTGATAAAGCCCAAATATCAAAGCGACTGCGGTAAAAAAAAAACTCTCGGACGAGTGATAAAGCCCAAATAACAAAGGACTGCGGTCAAAAACTCTCGGACGAGTGGTAAAGCCCAAATATCAAATCGACTGCGGTCAAAAACTCTCGGACGAGTGATAAAGCCCAAATATCAAAGCGATTGTGGTCCAAAAACTCTCGGACGAGTGATAAAGCCCAAATATCAAAGCGACTGCGGTAAAAAACTCTCGAACGAGTGATAAAGCCCAAATATCAAAGCGACTGCGGTCAAAAAACTCTCGGACGAGTGGTAAAGCCCAAATAACAAAGGATTGCGGTAAAAAACTCTCGGACGAGTGGTAAAGCCCAAATATCAAATCGACTGCGGTCAAAAACTCTCGGACGAGTGATAAAGCCCAAATATCAAAGCGACTGCGGTCACAAACTCTCGGACGAGTGATAAAGCCCAGCTATCATCAACAAAGGACGCCTGCAATCGATGTAGAGATTAGGGTCGAACGGTTGATTTTGAGATATGCAAAACGAAAGGACGCCTGCGATCGATGTATAGATTAGGGTCGAACGGTTGATTTGGAGATATGCAAATGAAAGGACGCTTGGGATCGATGTATAGATTAGGGCCGGATGTTCGATTTAGGGATCTGCAATACAAGAAAATGCCCACGATCGATGTAGAGATTAGGGACGAACGACTAATTTCGAGATATGCAAAACGAAGAGTACCTGCGGTCGAGATAAAGACTAGGGTCGCTAGAAAGAGCTACATACCTGCGGTCGACGTAAAGACTAGGGTCGCTAGAAAGAGCTACATACCTGCGGTCGACGTGAAGACTAGGGTTGCTAGAAAGAGCTATATACCTGTGGTCGAGATAAAGACTAGGGTCGCTAGAAAGAGCTACATACCTGCGGTCGATGTAAAGACTAGGGTCGCTAGAAAGAGCTACATACCTGCGGTCGATGTGAAGACTAGGGTCGCTAGAAAGAGCCATTTACCTGCGGTCGATTTAGACTAGGGTCGTTAGAAAGAGCTATTTTACCTGCGGTCGATTTAGACTAGGGTCGCTAGAAAGAGCTACATACCTGCGGTCGATTTTTAGACTAGGGTCGCTAGAAAGAGCTATTTTACCTACGGTCGATTTAGACTAGGATCGCTAGAAAGAGCTACATACCTGCGGTCGATTTTTAGACTAGGGTCGCTAGAAAGAGCTACATACCTGCGGTCGATTTTTAGACTAGGGTCGCTAGAAAGAGCTATATACCTGCGGTCGATTTAGACTAGGGTCGCTAGAAAGAGCTATATACCTACGGTCGATGTATAGGCTAGGGTTCGATGGTCGACTCGAAGACCGGGAATGAGGAATCACGCAGGGAGATCAACGCTCGCAGCCGATGCAAGGACTGGAGACAAGTTGAAAGCCCACGACGTGGAGGTCAGGTATTTCTCCTCCCACTCTATATGTGTCTTTTACTTTAATATGTTTCGCATTACATGTGTTGTATTCTAGAAAAAGTTTTTTTCAAAAAGCACACACATCACTGTCAAAAATAGAAAAGTAGGGGCAACTGTAGACACCGGGGTCGGAGGACCGATGAAGAAAAATTATAAAAACGGATCCAAATCAGTCGATTAAAATAAATGATGAGTCAATAAAAATAATAAATAAAAAACGTTGTTCAAAGGAACCGTGGAGACCGGTTTGATCGAATTCGGAAATCGAATCGAGATGACGGGCGAATCAGTTCCGCGAATGAAATCTTAAATGATTTCGCCAAATTCGGAGTATTTCATTATTGATAAAATCTCGGGTCGATAGGGGTTTTGTTTTAGAATTCGAACAATAAAAAATTAGTTTTGTAAAGATATCGATTTTATAAAAGCTAATTTTATAAAATCGGTTTTGACGAAAATCATTTTTGATAAATCATTTTTGGATTTTGGTTAATTTTAGGTGTATTTTATATTTATTTTTATTTTCTAATATATGTATAAACGCGGCCCCTAACGGGGCCGGTATTTACGTCACGGGCCGTTGGACGGCCCGTGAGGGGAACTGGGCCACCCAGGCCCAGCCCCTGCACTTGGCATTCGGCCAAGTGCATTGCACTTGGCCGAATGCCAAGTGCAATGTTACTTTTTATTAAAAAAAAAAATACAAAATCATAATAATAAACAAAATTATAATTATAATAATAATAATAATAAAAATGATGCTATCAAATTTCCTAGACTAATTTATTTTATCTTAAGTTTGGGAGCTCCATACCTATAAATAGGATGGAGCTCAATGCACAAAGGAGGAAGAAATGAGACCCGAACCCCTGGTAAATTTCACCGAGATCCGAATTCTCTCAAAAACCCACAAAAACGACTCTAAATCACTAATCAATCGACTTGATTTGGAATCCGTTACCAATTAAGAGGTAATAATCCGAGGAACTAGACTCGTTTAATTCTTTATTGCATTTTTGTTGTTTAGATCTATTTATTTGTTTTTTACACTTTCATTGTTTAGATTTGTTAGGTTAATTTTTCATTTTGCATTTGAACAAGTATTTGGTTTTGGTTTTGAAATAAAAACTTCGTTTGGATCCCAATACGAACCGTGACCCGATTTAAGGGTAGTTCGGGATCCAAACGTCGTAGATCCGTGTGTTTACAAATGTTTTGAACCATTATTTTCAATAAAACGTCGTTTTAGAATCCTCCGTTACAAGCCATGACCCGATTTGGGGTAGTTTGGGGGCTAAAATGATGAAATAGAGTAGATCTAATAAGTTTGATAAATCTGGAATTTCAAAGGGACTGTTTCTGTAATATCCCGTTTTCTGTCAGTAAATACAGGTTATCCGTCACTAACTCTGCTGGAATTTGAAATTGGTTATTTCTTTGAGTTTTTTTGGCTTTTTTTTTTTTTTTGATAAAGGCTTTTTGTTCTTTTATTATGTTATATATATATATATATATATATATATATATATATATATAATCTATCTATTAAAATTATTTTGGGGTTATATGACTAATAATTATGTATTATATACCTATTTATTTCATATTTAAACATCTTTTATACTAATTTGGGCTTTGTAAAGTCACATGTATACATATATGGTTTTGGGTTTTCTTCAAGTTATGTTAGTTATTATTTTGGGAGATTATTAGTTTGGACATTTGGGATAATTAATTAAAAAGTACTTTTTGGGCCATTAAGTGGTGTTTTCTATTATCTATATTTAATATGTATTTTAGGGAGGGTTATTTTCTATACATTCATCATAAAAACTATTTTGGGGTTAAATACTATTTTCTTATTTTAGGGAGTGTATTATATCTAGTATTATTTTCATTACTATTTTTACATATTAATAATCATAATATATATATATATATATATATTCTCTTTACCTCATTTTTAATCTATAGCTATAATTATCATTTCTACTAAAAATGTATATATATGTACATATTTCTTCTTTTCCTTTCCAATTTCTTTTATATATATATATATATATATATATATATATATATGTTTTGAAAGTGTTTTGGTTGGGTGAATTTGGGTTTAATTCATTAATTGTTGTAATTATATTCAAATGAAGGTTAATTGAGTGAAAAAGGGAAAATAAAACACAAAAAGAGAGTTCAAGTCACTTATTTAAATTAAAGCTTTTCTAGATATTCCTAAAGTGTAAATAAAAGGTTTTTTTTTATCATTTTAAACCATTTCCGAAATATCATGTTTTAAAACCTTAATTCGTTCCAACGACGGATTAAGCGAACCTTGTAATTAAAATCGTTTTCATTGTAAATAATAGAGTTTTGAATCGTTTTCCTAACTAAACGGCTTGGTACAAAAATAAATGGACTTGTATGCTTAATCACGTTTTTGGGTTAAAACTTTTTGCTCAACGTTTTCAAACGCTCGAGTCGTTCCAACGGCGATTCGAGTGAACATCATGTAAATTAACGGGGTTTTGAAACGTACTTAAATCGTTCCAACGACAATTGAGGTACGAACCATGTAAATAAACTCGTTTTTGGGAGTGAGATTAATTTAGATTTAATGAATAACTTAAGACACAATTCATGTTGTAAATAAATCAATTCGTTCTTCTATCTCACTCTATCCTCCATATACTCTAAATTCATGTAAATGAGTGATTCTTTACTAATATGGCTTTCAATAATATATGCTCAAAACGGTTTTCAAAACGAGAAAGAAAAGGTTTCAAATGAATTTTAAACTTAAAGAAATATGTGATTAGTCTGTTAGCGCCTAACATGCTAAGTAGGAGGCCGGTGGTTCATAACCGGGCGATGTCGGGGTGCCTAATAGCCTTTCTCCGGAAAGGAGCTAGCCTTCTCAGCTCGTACCTAAGTTTCCCGAACCCTCACCGGTCTCCCGCAAGGGATCGGTGTTCATTTCCCATTCGTGGGTGGCGACTCTTCCATACTCCGAGCTCCGGCCCTGCCGAGCAGCTTGATTCCGTGATTGGTTGCTTTCGGCGCCAATCACAGCATCTATCGTCAACGGTGTCCACCCCCCGGTCCGCCCGGGCGAGGCCGCGGCACCTACACTGGGGTCTAAATATACTGTTTGCTACACCGGCTACTCCTGGTGTAGCTGATGCGTGCCGTCTAGCGTAGTGTTTTCTACGATGAAATGTATATTATGATAAGTGCTTTGACTATGGATGTGGTCTTTCTAAATGCTCTAAATTCAATAGACGTCTACTTAGGGGCAAGTGTACCCCGTCGTATCAAGTAATAATCCGGTTAAGACCGGGTATCGAATCCACGGGATTTATAATTGCAAGTATTAAACGACTCGGTTTTATACGTTATTTAAGCGGTGAATACTTTGGGTTGGGTCGAGTGACAACTATAAACTACTTCTAAACTATTGGTGAGACAGATTTATGTAACGGGAAACTCCACGGAATGACATGGGTGACGATAAGTTATAAATATAATGAGCAATAACCCCGAATATATCCGATTGACGATTTACTCTTGCAAAGACGACTATGTGTAGTTTGACCAACCCGTGAGGTAGTTAGACTACGTGGTTCCTAGTCAAGGCATGTCTAATGCTGGGGATCAAAAACTACGGCCCGTAAGTTCCGTGGCTTGTCAATTCCTACGGTTTCCGGAGCGTCACTTCTGGTAAGGCAACACCTATATGAATCCCTAAAGATAGCCCGAATGGCGTCGGAAATCGCATTCCCCTACACAATAATCAATTAAGAGTATCAAAACAAGCAATAAATATCAACACGTATATGGAAACAGGAATTGCAAATCATATGCTATAAATATGGAAAGCGTAAATGCGGAATACAACCAAGCCTAGTACATAGGAAGAGTACAAGCTAATTAGCAAGTAGAGAAGGAAGAATTGTCCCTCGGAACTAGCTAACCGGACTCAAGGCCGTCTCTTAGGACTTGGAGGTGGAACTCTCGAGCTTGGTGGATGGAGGTGGAACGGAACTTTGACGGAATGACGGATTAAGCGAACAAGCTCTCAAGGTGGTAGAGTTTTATTACATAAAAGCTCAATCCTAAAACTATACAACCAAATCTATATATCTAAAAAGTATATCTCTCAAGTGTATCTAAAACTTAAGGTTAAGCCCCTATTTATACACATCAAGCTAGGGCAAAGTTGTAATTTCACAAGGTACAAGTATGGAGCAACATCATGATTTCAGCATTTTCCCATACTACGCCGCGCGTATGGTGGAGCACGCCCCACGTGTTGGCCCATTCCTTCAATAATTTCCTGCATGTGGACCTGATCCTGATTTTGTGTCTCAACCACGCCCCGCGTATGTTGATGTACGCCGTGCGTGTTTGAGCTACTGGCTAAAAAGCGCTTGAATTACACCATGTACGCCCTGCGTATCCTGAAACACGCCTCGCATAGACAGTTGACTTCGGGGGACAATGCAGTCTGACGTTTATGATTGGGCCAATTATTGCTTTCTACGCCCCGCGTAGGTTGGGTACGCCTTGCGTATTGCTGAGTAGATCCCACGTGGTGCCTGTGGATAAGGTAATCATTTCTGACTCTATGTTCCACGCCATGCGTAAGGGATAATACGCCTCGCGTAAATGCATGAATTTTGCTCCCTTGTTCGTACTGAAATACAGTTCTCGAGAGCCGAGTTAGCTTGACGTTTTATTTCATAAATTCAATCAAAACTAATGATTATTAACTAACACTACGAATTTTATTCTTACTTCGTTATTTTATTAAATCACTCTATTTTTGCAATTAAACCTATCTATTTAGCCTCAAATTAAACCGTAAATCACGCTAAAAGATAGGGACGAAACGCCCCTATCAAACCTCCTCGGACTTTAAAGTTTTACTTGTCCTCAAGTAAAAGAAATCGAAAGACAAGGGATTGAGATTATTAAGAAACAAACCGACGATCGGTTTTACCAAGTGCGTGATTTCAAAATTAAAGTTTTTATGCAAAGTTTTCGGTAAACACATACGCAAACAATCGAGTGACCAAAACTTATTTGAAACCTCCATGATCAAAATTAATAGGCAATATTAACGGGGGTTGATTATCTTTGGAGAACCCGATAGTACCTCACCAAGGGATTTCACTCTAACGCTCAAACTTTGGTGGGTCGATGTTTTAGCACTCTACTTTGCACTTACCTAAGATCACTTTGAGTTTGCATTTTCATCCGGGTTTTTCCTTTTATGTTATGGTTTAGACAATATTAAAAATGAACCCGGAGGGGGGTTGTAATGTGGGTGGCTTTTCAGTGGTTAATTTTTGGAAACTCGAGTTTAAATACCATTTTGATGATCGCACCGTGCTTTTATTTTGGCCTTGGCAAGTTTGTAAAATATAACTCGAAATTGCTCGGGTGGAGCTTGAGAATGCCTTTTGCTCTTTATTGTGTTTTTCTTTTTTTTTCTTTTTGTTTTGAGAGCGGCACAAAAACGATCTCGAGAACTTATGGTGCTCACCTTATTAAGGCTTTGACTTATTTCGGGTGCGAATTGATTTTGTTGGTATTTAAACAGGAGGAAAAAGAGGGTTAATTGTTAAAAGGGTATTAACAAGAAAAGTCAGTTAGTAGGCTCAAGGGGGTTTCCTAGAGGTTGATAAAAACGAGAAAAATAAATTAGGAAAAGAATTAGACTAAGTGGGCTCGTTTTATCATCTATTGCCATTTTAACCAAAATAGGTGTACTTAACCCGGTATTAGGTGCAAACTCTATGAGTCGAGTGAAGTCAAAAGCTCTCGAAAAATTGTGAAAGAAATAGAGTTCTCGTACGAACTCCTTTAGGCTCAAAATTACCTCACAAAATTTCAGGTTTAAATTGTGTACTATCGAGTCTTCGCTAAACTTTCAAACATCCCGTTTTTATTGCCTTTTTAAATTTCATTATGGAGATGACATGTGGGTTAGGACTCGATGCTTTTGTTTAGTATAAACATAGGCTTTGCATAAATTCTAGAACTTCCAAATTAAGACTAAAATTTCTTACTAAAATCGATCCTTTGTGTTCCGACGGTATTTACATTTAAGGACAAATAACGGAACATTTAAGTATTTTCCGAGGGAGGTTAGTGTGTCGCGAAAAAGAATTTGAAGAATCGATAGATTAGTTTAATTATTTTTATGTTTATTTTATTTTTATTTTTGTTTTTGTTAGTGCAAAGCAAACTGAAAGTGTGGGGTTGCACGGCCCTCCGCGTTATTAAAATGACGTCTATTCCAAGGACGTCGCAAAAGAAAAGAAAAACAAAAACAAAAATAAATGGAGATTAGAATTAGACCCTTTTTTAAGGTCGGGTCCTATGCGAGGCGTGCCCAGGGGGGCGCCCCACATAGGAGGTGCGTTTATTCTCTTTTTGGGCAGAGACCCAAATACGCGGGGCGCAGTAAGAGGGGCGCCCTGCGTGTTCGTGTTTCTGGACATTTTATGCAAGAAAAAGGAGGATTACGCGGGGCGTACAAGGAGGTACGCCCTGCGTGAATTTTATTGTTGGTGCAAAATTTAAAAACATATTAAAGATAAAACGATTACGAAAACAAAACGACATAGCACGAAACACAAAAAGTATAAATATATTAAAAATAAAAAGGGAAGTACAAGAAAAACACAAAAGATAACAAAACTAACTACGGAAACATCAAAAATAAAAACGAAAAAGTAAAGAAAATATAAATCATAAAAAGAAATGGAGACTATGGTTGAGGCGGAGGAGGATTGCCGTGGAGGTTGAAGTAGGAGGCGAAGGAGTTGGTGAGGGCATCAAAGCGAGCATCGAGATGGACCCGATACTCCCGTTGTTGCGCCTCAATGGCGTTGAAGCGGGTGAGGTAGGTAGAGTGTTCCATGAGGCGGTTAGCCTCAAGGGTGTCAAAGCGGGTGCTGAGGGTGGCGAAGTGGTTGTCGAAGTGGGCTCGATCGGCAGGTTGGTGGCCTTCCAAGGCGTCCAAATGAGCATAGATGGAATTGAAGTCGTGGTTAGGCGGAGGACTGAAATTGAGGCCCATATCCGAATCCGAACCCGAACCCCCCTCCTCGTGAGAGTGAGCCACCCCCGAAGTCTCGCCCGGGCCCGAAGTGGAACGGTTGAGGGACTTAAAGGCATTTTTGTCCATGGGCCGAGATCCAAGACTCGGGAGGTGCTCAAGGGCAGACGTGCCAAGAGTGGAGGTGGCGAAGGTAGTGATGAGATGTCCCAACCTGATTTTGCCACGTTTTCGGGTGGAAATGTGATGAAGTTGGACGGCCACGAGGAAGGAAAGGTCGTAGGCGCGGTTATTGGCACAACAATAGAGCGCCAAAAGTTTGTCTTTGTTGACCTTGGTGGATTCGGACTTCCGCAAAAAGTAGAAAGAGATGAAGCGGTGGAGAAGTTGGAGGATTGGATCACGAATGAGGGCCGGATGGAGGTTGGAGATGTCGTAATGATCGGACTCGGTGATGGAGGTCCAAAATTCATGAGCGGAAGCACCCTCGGGCCAATGGGGGGTAAATTTCATCAATGGTGTACAACCTTTACCCCATTTCACACTTTAGTGTACAACCTTCAATTTGTCTCACTAATATGTACGACTTTATAGGTGACCTCCCACTTTGGTGTACAGCAGGTAAAAATGACCGGTCAACGCCTGGTCAACGCGCCACCTCATCATTTTTCAATTCCTAAAAAGTTAATTTACACTTTTACCCATCTTCTTCTTCCTCCTTATCCATTTCTCAATTTCTCTCTCTAACTCCTCTTTCTCTCTCTCCATCTTCTTCTCTTTGTTCAAATTTCTTTCTCTCTCTTCAAATTATTTCTCTCTTTCTCTCTCTTAAAAAAACAATAATCATAAAAAATTCATGAGATCCTGTTTATTATTTTCATCATAAAAAATGTGTAGTTTATTATTTTCTGAGAAAAGATTATCGTGCTTTACAATATTCAAACAACGACAGATAACTAATAGTGAGAGATTAATTGGTGAGGCTGCAAAGATTGCTATTCTAATAACAAAGGTGTTTTTCTGCTGATTCATTCTTAAAAGACAGTTTGAAGATCGAAGCTGAAGTTTACAGAGCTTTTAGGAATTCTACAGGATATCATGAACATAGTTTTTCAATAAATATTAAAATTGTTCACAGCGATGCACATATCAATCTATTAATTAATGTTTAACCTTATAACCTTGTCCAATTTGTGTTCATGAAATTCAAATGAGGTATTTATAATATTGCCAAATCATCTCCTTTCTATTTTAAAAAAAAGCCAGCACTCATTGATCTCATTTTCCTTTTGACGGGCTCGTTCTGGACAATTGGAGATAAGAGGGATTAAATCTAGAACTACAAACTTTTTGTTTATTATTTTAAATAAATAGATGATCGCCTTTTCCAATTCTAAAAAAAATGGAACAAATAAATGGATAATCTCTCCCTTTCCTTTTTTGATGCAGACTCTTGTTTCTGTTATCCAACAAAATAAGAGAGAGAAAGAATATGAAGAGAGAGAAAGAAATTAGAATCCAAATAGATGGAAAGAAGATGAAAAGAGAGAGGAGTTAGAGAGAGAGATTGAGAAATGGGTAAGCAAGAAGAAGAAGAGGGGTAAAAGAATTAATTAAATTTTTAAGAGTTGAAAAATGATGAGGTGGCGCGTTGACCAGGCGTTGACCGGTCATTTTTACCTACTGTACACCAAAGTGGGTGGTCACCTATAAGGTCGTACATATTAGTGAGACAAAATGAAGGTTGTACACCAAAGTGTGAAATGGGGCAAAGGTTGTACACTATAGATGAAATTTACCCGGCCAATGGGCGATGCCACCCTCCGCTTGTCGGGTGAAATGGTTGCGGATCCATTGGGTGTCAATGGAAAATGGTTGGTTGTGGAGGTGGAAGTTGAAGAGGGCGGCACCGGGGACGTTGTTAGAGGTGAGGGTGGTGTAGAACTCGATCACTAAGGAAGGGTAGACGAGTTGACGGGTGCAAAAATGATCGTACCACCCGAGGTCACGAAGACGAGCTTCGAAAACGCTACCAAGATCGTAATGATCAAGTGTGCTTCGTTGGATGTACGGGAGCGCCATAATGTGGGCGGCGGAGAGTAGTTGGTAGTTGTGGGCTTCCTCTTTGGTTAGGAGATGAAAAGGAGCCCGGTATTGGCGGGTGAGTGGTGGTGTTTGTTCCCATTCGGGAGATGGTGGTGGTTGTTGATTTTGGGCGGAACGGGAAGATCGGGCCCTAGTGGATCGTGGGGGACGCATGTCGGCGGTTTGTTTTCGCCTAACCATGGTATGAGTGAGGGGTTTTAGAGAGTGTGTAGGAAGGTTGTGAGTTGTGAGGAAGAAGAAGAAGAAAAGGAGGGGTTTATATAAGGGGAAAATGGGGAATCCAAGTAAAACTCGGATTCCCAGAGGGGTACGCGGGGCGTGAAGGGGCCACACCACGCGTATCCCTCCCCCTGAATTTATTTTATGCAAAAATGGTGCGGTACGCGGGGCGTGAAAGGGGGCACGCCTTGCGTATCGCACCTCCTGCCCCTTTTTGATGGAAAAAAGGGCGAGGACGCGAGGCGTACATAGGGGCACGCCCCGTGTAAAAGACAGAATATGAAACAATTATTTTTTCGGTTTTTCCAATTTTTCCGATTTTTATTTTGGTGTTTTATGGTTTATTAATGTATTTTTAATGATTTCATAATTTGTAATTAAGAGGGTGGTTTAAATAAAATCAATGGAGGGAAGGTGAAAGGATTTAAATTTGAAAAAGATGAAAGGTGATTGGAGGGAAGAGGAGGTGGAGTGTGGAAGTGGGAAAGGTGTATAGGGAAGAGGAGTGATGGGAAGTTTGAGAGAAGGAGAGTTGCCATGGGGAGTTGTGATTCACAACTCCCCGAGGATACGCGAGGCGTGGTAGGAGGTACGCCCCGCGTAGTGTGTCTTTTATTGAGTAAAATGGGCAGACACACAGTTGCGCGGGGCACATGGGGTTGTACGTCCCGCATAGCTTAAAATTTTTGGATTAATATGGGATTTGTTTTTCCTTTAATTTATGAAAAATAGAAATAGAAATAAAAATAAAAATAGAAATGAAGATAAAAACTGATAAGAATAACTCAAAGAAATGAAATGAATCGGCCGGAAAACGAAATGTGGAAAGTAAAAGTTGGGAACGAAAAACTCCCTTATTCGAGCTTGGGTTGCCTCCCAAGAAGTGCTACGTTAGAGTCGGTGAGCTCGACTTAGCATTTCCTCCTAGGTGTATGCTTCCATTCGCGCTAGAAATTCAAATTCTTGAATAAACAACCGGTACCTGCAAAACGGGTTATTAGTCTCAACAAAAATTAATAAAAACCAAAAACTACATTTAAAGAAATTAATGAAGAGTTTAGTTTGCTCCCTTTTTTACTCCTTTGGTAGTTCAAAAAGAGTGAAATATTCCGAGGTAGAAGGAACCTCAAACTCTTCTAGTTTTGGATTCATTTCCATGGGTCCGCGCACAACCGGCTCATCGATGTCCGTTTCCTTATAACTGAAACAACCTTCATGATTTGGGGAATCCTTTTGAGAGAACTCAATTAACTTGAGCTTTCCATTTTGACAAACCGAATTGGAACCTCGAATTGATTCGTCTGCGGCTGAATCAAGAGGAGACTTCAATCTGGCAAGTAGATTTTCCAAATCCCTGAAATATGCCTCAGTGTTAGATAATCCGTCATGAATGTCTTTAAGCATAGAGATTACCGCATCGAATTGTAAGGTTGATTGTTGGTGCGAACATTCGTCATCTATGAGGTCGTCCCACAGACGACGACTATGAGGCATCATACCATGAAACAAATCATTAGTAACAACACAAAACAAAATAAATTATTCACACAAAAAGAGAGTAATATTTACAAATGCTTAAACTAACAATAAAACGTTTTTGTCTAATATTGCAAGAAATTATAAATCCCCGGCAACGGCGTCAAAAACTTGATGCGTGCCGTCTAGCGTAGTGTTTTCTACGATGAAATGTATATTATGATAAGTGCTTTGACTATGGATGTAGTCTTTCTAAATGCTCTAAATTCACTAGACATCACTACTTAGGGGCAAGTGTACCCCGTCGTATCAAGTAATAATCCGGTTAAGACCGGGTATCGAATCCACGGGATTTATAACTGCAAGTATTAAACAACTCGGTTTTATACGTTATTTAAGCGGTGAATACTTTGGGTTGGGTCGAGTGACAACTATAAACTACTTCTAAACTATTGGTGAGACAGATTTATGTAACGGGAAACTCCACGGAATGACATGGGTGACCATAAGTTATAAATATAATGAGCAATAACCCCGAATATATCCGATTGACGATTTACTCTTGCAAAGACGACTATGTGTAGTTTGACCGACCCGTGAGGTACTTAGACTACGTGGTTCCTAGTCAAGGCGTGTCTAATGCTGGGGATCAGAAACTAGGGCCCGTAAGTTCCGTGGCTTGTCAATTCCTACGGTTTCCGGAGCGTCACTTCCGGTAAGGCAACACCTATATGAATCCCTAAAGATAGCCCGAATGGCGTCGGAAATCGCGTTCCCCTACACAATAATCAATTAAGAGTATCAAAACAAGCAATAAATATCAACACGTATATGGAAACAGGAATTGCAAATTATATGCTATAAATATGGAAAGCGTAAATGCGGAATACAACCAAGCCTAGTACATAGGAAGAGTACAAGCTAATTAGCAAGTAGAGAAGGAAGAATTGTCCCTCGGAACTAGCTAACCGGACTCAAGGCCGTCTCTTAGGACTTGGAGGTGGAACTCTCGAGCTTGGTGGATGGAGGTGGAATGGAACTTTGACGGAATGACGGATTAAGCGAACAAGCTCTCAAGGTGGTAGAGTTTTATTACATAGAAGCTCAATCCTAAAACTATACAGCCAAATCTATATATCTAAAAAGTATATCTCTCAAGTGTATCTAAAACTTAAGGTTAAGCCCCTATTTATACACATCAAGCTAGGGCAAAGTTGTAATTTCACAAGGTACAAGTATGGAGCAACATCATGATTTCTGCATTTTCCCATACTACGCCGCGCGTATGGTGGAGCACGCCCCGCGTGTTGGCCCATTCCTTTAATAATTTCCTGCATGTGGACTTGATCCGGATTTTGTGTCTCAACCACGCCCCGCGTATATTGATGTACGCCGTGCGTGTTTGAGCTCCTGGCTAAAAAGCGCTTGAATTACACCATGTATGCCCTGCGTATCCTGAAACACGCCTCGCGTAGACAGTTGACTTCGGGGGACAATGCAGTCTGACGTTTATGATTGGGCCAATTATTGCTTTCTACGCCCCGCGTAGGTTGGGTACGCCTTGCGTATTGCTGAGTAGATCCCACGTGGTGCCTGTGGATAAGGTAATCATTTCTGACTCTATGTTCCACGCCCCGCGTAAGGGATAATACGCCTCGCGTAAATGCATGAATTTTGCTCCCTTGTTCGTACCTGAAATACAGTTCTCGAGAGCCGAGTTAGCTTGACGTTTTATTTCATAAATTCAATCAAAACTAAAGATTATTAACTAACACTACGAATTTTATTCTTACTTCGTTATTTTATTAAAACACTCTATTTTTGCAATTAAACTTATCTATTTAGCCTCAAATTAAACCGTAAATCACGCTAAAAGATAGGGACGAAACACCCCTATCAGTAGCAAAATCCATAAGTCTGGGATGAACTGCCATGATTTCTGGCTGCGGATCTTGATTCTGTTTCTCTTTATTTTTCTTTTTCTTTCTTCTTATTGTTTTTTTCAATTTCTGGATCGAGTTATTCCGGTTGAATGCCTGAACTTCGAGTACTGCGCATGAACTGAAATTACATGCACGAACTGAAATTACCTTCAAAAAAATTGAAAAATAAAATTTGTAAGTAAAATTAATAAATAATATATAAATAATAATATAAGTATATATAAACCTAGATTCAGAATAAAACATGAAAAATCTAAAATTTTGTAAAAAAATTTTGGCGTTCCCCGGCAACGGCGTCAAAAACTTGTTGAGCGATTTCCGCAAGTGCACGGTATACGCTTGTAGTAATAAAAGATATCGAACCAACAGGGAACACTTTTTAATGAAAACTTATTTTAATTCAGTTTAATTCACATCTTTAGGTTTAACTTTAGAAAATCGTTTAATTATTTGGATTGGTCTGGTTTAGAATGAAATAATATGTTGAGACTTAGAATGCAAATCTGTCTTGAGATTTAATTACACTACAGAAAACTTTTATGTTTTAGAATTAGAAATACACGAAACTTGCTCGTATTAAGCAAGAAAACAACTATAACTTTGGTAAGATTATAAACATGTAATAATTCATCATTTAACGCAATTAACGGGCTTCGAAATGCAGACGATCTTTCTACGATCGGAAGAGATCGCTACCTTAATCAAATTGGTGTTTTATGTCTGATAAGCTGAGCTATCGATCATATCATCCATAAATCCTAATCCTTTTAAGTGTTTAACAAAGTTTCCTTACAAATATATTTGTGTATATGAAAACACCAGTACATTACTTTGAAAATTATTTTGTCAGAACAACTGATGCGCCTCCTTAGAAGGCTCACTAAGGGATAAGTGTACCCCGTCATTATCAAGTAATAAAATTTGGACAAGTCCATGTATCGAATCCACATGATTTATTCCTGCAAGTATCGAGCTACTTGGTCTCAGGTGTTATCTAGGCCATGGGGGGTTTGAATTGGTTTTGACTAAGTTAAACTACTCCTAGTTAAGTTACCCCTACTCCTAGCTAAGTTATTCTACTCCTAGGTGATCTTTTACCAATGTAATTACCCGAAGGGACATGAGGTGATACGATAATAATGAAAATAGATTATTTAGACAACGTAATTAAAACCTAATCTAAGTCACTTGTGTCCGAGGCAATTAACCCAACCTATCCTCCTGAGGTACCTAGTTCGTGATTCCCTTGTAAGGTCTAAACTAGCTCTAAGGCTCAGCAATTTGGGCTTAATCTTCTATAGGGTTGCCAATCCTATAGGCACTGACTAGGTCAGATTCAGCTCGCAATATGTGCCAACTTAATTTTGGGATTATCGAATGAGTTAAACCAATTAGACAAAGCGTAAGACAAAGAATCAAGCAATAAAACAATTGAACAAACAAAACTATAATATATATTAAAGATGAAAAGTATTGTCACAAAGATACAATGAGCCTAGGATTCATAACATGGATCAGAGGCTAGACAGAATATAAAAGAAGAAAAATCCCTTTCAGGGAACCTGTCTACCAATGCAGGCGTCTTCCTAGGACTTAAGGATGGAACTTGGGCAATCCTCGACGAACGGAGCTTCGGCGGTGTCTTCAATGGAGGTTGAAGGAGATGGATGAGGTGGAGAGGATTTCTCAAGGTGGAAGCTTAGGTTTTTACAAAAGATAAAAGATGTTTATTTTACAACTGGAAAATCCTATTTATAGACGCGGTTCAGGCCCTCTTTCTGACCTAATTCGTATCCTTTTGCAGGTGGGAAAATGTGGGGTCGATCGTGGCATCGTGGGACCGGGAATCAGTCTTTTGACTGATTCCCGCAGGGCAGCTCATCGAGCTGGGCGAGCTGGCCTATAGAGGCCAGCTCGATGCGAGCTGACAATGCCATCTCGCCGATCTGGCCCCAAAAAGGCCATTTCGACAAGCGGAAATGCCCCGAACACCTTGCGCGACTGCTGGATGTCCCGAAATGCAACTTTTACCCGAACTCGTTCCTGTTTTAGCCTGCACATGCACGAAAACTCCAAATAACTTTAGTTATGAGGCTAAATTGACCCGCCAATCGCTCATTTTGAGTAAACACTCCTTTTTGTGCGACTTTTGGCGGATCAATTAGCTATAAAAGGTAATGGAAAGTTAACGTACATGCTAATTTGGCCATATTTGCCTAAAATAATCAGAAAACGAGCCTAAACAACAAAAAGTAAATAGAACATATACAATTTCCAACTAACTCACACAAAAGCATATAAATGCGAGAATTGCTCGCTTATTCATAAAATAACGCTAAAAACCGTCCTAAAATCGTACCCAAAGATATGGGTTTTTGACCTCTATCAAACCTCCTCGCACTTAAAACTTTACTTGTCCCTAAGTAAACTAAAAAACTAAACCCGCAATCACAAGCAAGCTAGGAAACATCCTGGTTTTACTAGGTGCTTGACACAATTTCGAGCATCTGTAGTTACATGCATTCGGAATTACAAAGTAGAGACACGATATCCAAAAGCCGCATTTCAATTATCAAAGGTCATATGTTTAAGAAAAAGGACACATGTTCAATTAAATGAGCTTAAGGGGATAGCTAAGTAAAACACCTCACCATAAGTAGTTCACTCGATTCACACAATTTTAGTGGCTAAAGTGTTTACTCTCGGCTTATGTTCTTGCTTAGGATTACGTTGACTTTGCACGTTCATCCGAGTTCCTCTACTATGCTATATGACTCCGATGATATCAAAAACATCCTCGAATTGGGGTTGTAATGTGGTTAGAGGGTTAAAGGTACAAAAGGTTAGGAGTTCTAGCGCTAGAAAAACAAAGTTCAAAATGGTTTTAGCAAAATGTGAAGTAATTGAGCTTTTTGTTCATATATTTTTTCTGAGACGTTCTAATTTTAAGAACTGGGAGATAGAGTTCTCCCTTTTTGTTCGTCTCTTTTCTTTTCTGTTTTTCTTTTTCTTTTAGATAATAATGCTCATTCACTTCTTAGCCTTTTGGCTCGCTACTATGATGCCATAAACAAAGATAAAGCGCTAGAGGAAAACAAAGGCTCAATATGAGCTTTGCAAAAACTCGGGTTAAGTAACAAACCAAGTGATGGTTTGCAAAAATTGGGTTAGAATGAAAGAAAAATCTACAATATACAAAATACAGGCTCAAAGGGGCTTCCTAAAGTGGATGAAAAAGAGAAAATAAGGTAAAGAAGAAGGTTAATTCTAATGAGGCTGATTCATCGTTTAACATCTCAAATCATCACATGTAGGTTCAACTCAGTATTACGTGCAAAATCTGTAATCTTTCCACAAGTCAAAGCATTCACACAAAAATGTCAAGAAAAAGAGCTTTTTGATGTTCGCTCTTGGGCTCAAATTCAACTCACAGTTCTTGGGTTTCAAATTTGTGTTTACTAGTTCTCTGATGGGCGTATATCTAATAGTGTGCTAAAATATTATGATAAGTGTTATGAGTGTGCTAAGTGCTATGGTTATGGATGTGATTTTTCTATGTACTTTCAAACTCTACTAGACGCTACTACGTAGGGGCAAATGTACCCCGTCGTATCAAGTAATAATCCGGTTAAGACCGGGTATCGAATCCACGGGATTTATATCTACAAGTATTAAACTACTCGGCTCTATTGGTTATCTAGGCGGTGAATAATTTAGGTTGGTTTGGGTGACAAGTACAAACTACTCCTAAACTATGGTGAGACAGACTTGTATAACCGAACTCTACGGACTATGATAAGTTATAATTATAATAAGCAAAGACTCCGAACATATACGATTGATACTTTACTCTTACAAAGATGACTATGTGTAGACGGACCACACCGTGAAGTGTTTAGACAACGTGGTTCCTAGTCAAGGCGTGTCTAATGTTGGGGATCAGAAACTAGGGCCCGTAAGTTCCGTGGCTTGTCAATTCCTACGTTTTTCGGAATGTTACTCCCGGTAGGGCAGCACCTATATGAATCCCTAAAGATAACCCGTCCCTATGGGTCACCGGAAATCGTGTCTCCCCTACACAATAATCAATTAAGAATATCAAAAATAAGTAGCAAATATCAACACGTATAAAGAACGGAAATTGCAAATCATATATTATAAATATGGAATGAAAAGAATATGAGTACAACCAAGCCTAGTACATAGGAAGAGTGCAAGCTAATTAGCAAGTAGAAGGGAAGAATCGGCCCTTAGAACTAGCTAATCGGACTCAAAGCCGTCACCTAGGTCTTGGAGGTCAAACTTCTCGAGCTTGGTGGAAGAGGGTGAAGCGGAACTTCGACGGAATGGCGGAACAAATGAACAAGCTCTCAAAGTGGTAGAGTTTAGCTATACAAAATTCTGAATGAGGAAATGAGTGCTAATCACTCTTATTTATACACATCAAGCTTCGGGGTAAAATCATAATTACACAAGTTACAAACAAGAATTCACACTATTTTTGCAGGTTTCACAAGGTACGCCCCGCATAGAAGGTGGTACGCTCCGCGTATCTGCAAAATCAACCCATTCCATTGATAATTTCTTCCGCGTGGACTAGATTTAGACTTGTTGACTCAACCACGCCCCACGTAAACTGGGATACGCTCCGCGTGGTTGAGCTCCTGGAACTTATTTGCTCGAAATATGCCTTGTACGCTCTGTGTGGTCTGGGTTACGCCCCGCGTAAGTGAGTTCCTGGAACTTTTTTCTTCAATTCACACAAGAGACACTCCGCGTAGTATGATTTACACCCCGCATAGCTGATGTTGACCATATGGGAATGCTCAGTTGACTATCGTGTATTGAGGGGCATTATTCTACACACCACGTGCCTTGTTTTACGCCCCGCGTATCCGAGAGTTAGTGCTTGAGTGTTTTCTTCTTTGTACCTAAAAATACGATCTTCGAGAACCGAGTTAGCTTGATGTTTATTTTTCTGAAATTAATCAAAAACTAAAGAAATCAACTAAAAATGTAAAATTGATTTTTATTTCGTAATTTATTTGAAAACATACTATTTTTGGGATAACTGGTGATGAACTTCTGATCGGAGTCCTTCCCTGCGGGGGGCGTCGTTGGGTTCGACGGGGGGAAGCTCCGATGCCAAAGTTAGTATAGGAATAAAGAATAAACTGTATTGATAGAATAGGGTTTGAAAGTGAAAAAGTGTGTACCTCAATAGCTTGGGATGTAAGCTATTTATAGTCATGAAGTCGTAACTCCTAGTAACTAGAAAGTCTCCATTAATGCCTCATTAATGGTGGTTACGGATCTCCTTTAAGCTTGGCCGTTAGCTCATTAAAGAACCATTAACTGCCTTTATTGGGAATTGGCCCAACCGTTCGGCGGGCGGATCGAGGCATGATGGCGGGTCTCCCATAGGTTTGACTACGGACCTCGCGTGGCGGAGTCCAGGTGATACGCCATTCGGATGACTTCCTTGATACGCCATCGCTTCTCAGACCGCCCCAATACGCAGCCGTTTTGGCAAATATCCTCTTTGATCCTTTGGATAATATCTCGATGTTATCAGAAGCCCCCCCAAAGTTCCACTAAAGTCCTTTAGGGATTTTGCACTTCCTTGCACACCGCCATGATGAATCACATTTATGATCACTCTGTTCCAGGCCATTCATCGAGCGACAGGTGTCCTAGGCACGCTGCTCGAGGTAGGAGGTGATATCTTCTTCAACCTCTCTCTTCTCTTTTTGATTTACTTGCTATTCTCCTCTCATTTCGTTCGAGTTTCCTCAGAGCATTTTCCGGTATCAAGAATCTTCAAAGCTTCTGATTCTCATGTAAGTTAATCTTCTCGTCTTGTTTTCTGGGTTTTTTATGAGTTCTTCTTCTGGGTCTACTACTGAACTTTTTAATTTGACCACCACTTTCCTCCGAAATTAGCTGGACTATTTCTTCCGAGAGTTTTAGTTCTTCTGAAAGTACACCTAGCTGTGATTTTACCGAGTTGTGTAATATGGTGAAGGAGAGTAGGAATCGTCGAACCCGTTTGTTTAGGACTCGAAATTTTCCTGCCGCCGTGACTCATATTGCTCCGGCGATAGATTCTAGGAGATTTTCCGGAATGGAGGCTTCTTCTTCAATTCCGATTAGGAAAAAAGCTCCTCGGGCAGAGTCTACTTCGTCTCGTATGAGCGCCGCGGATCTAGCAGATTTGGCGAATCGTTATCCGTGGATCAAGGATTACAAGACTGAGTTGGCGGCTGCCCACCAGCGACCCGCCTGTCCGTCCGTCGGATATCTGTTTGTGTATAGTTGCCATATAGAGAGAGGATTCTGTTTTCCTCTTCCTAAGATGATAGCGAATATCCTGGAGTATTTTGGGATCACTGTTTGCCAGTTGCATCCAAATGGCTGGTTGGATTTGGCTTTAGATTGTTATCTAGCTTCAAACCTGGGGGTAATCTGTAATCCTCGAGTCTTCCGGTCTCTTCACAAGCCTACGAAGCGTAAATCCGAGTCTTTCTATACCTTCGCCAAATTCAAAACTTACTCGCCCTTCTGTGGTAAGATGTCGAACGTCCATCTCTGGGACGAAAGATTCTTTTTTGTTAAAGTGAAAGAAGGTGAACCCCTGGGATTCCCATCGGTTTGGAATGCCAAAACTCTACATATGGCTGGAGATTTACGTATACTGACGGACAGCGATGAGAAGGTGGCGGATCTCATGAAAAGCATCAAGACTGATGCTTGGACGTACGCCGATGCTTTGGAATTCATGATGAATGATATTCCTCTGATCCGCCGTGAAGAGGACAGAATTACTTACGTGAATTTTACCCAACTAGATAAAGGTAATTTTGTTTCTTCCTTGAACTTTGATTATTTCGTTGTTCTCTTGTCAGGGGTTTGTCTGAGGCAAGTCGCGCCCTTGTAGAGATGCGTAGAAAATAGAAGGAGCTAGAGGCCCAAAAAGATACGCAGGTGGCGGATCCCCATAAGAGCTCTGGGAAGCGTCCTGCTGATGACGTTACGGATCCCCCTCTGCAGAAGAAGAAGAGATCCGTTGCTTTCGGTGGAGGAAAGTTAATGGCGGATGCCATGAGAGCTGAGAAGCCGCTAACGGAACTAGAGTAGGTATGTTTGTTTTACCGTCTTTCTTTTTCTTATCACGAATCCTAATTTTGGTCTTTTAATTCTTGTACAGGTGGTTAAGCCTGATTTGGGCGGGTACTGGCTCGCCAAGTACGGTCATAAAGGGTCCCTAAGGAATGAGTCGGTCATCAATGATCTGGACGAGGCCCTTGGTCAACTTGGCAAAGTGCAGGAGAGCCAGAACAAGTTCTCCGGGTCAGCCCATGCCAAGATGGGAAAAAGGGATCTCCTTTCGGTGAGCTTTCTTTATCTCACATTTTTGGATGAAAGAGTGATCTCTACGAGGAGATTTGCGTCTCACATCGTCTTTTGTTTTAACAGGCGTATACGCACATGCGTGCCATAGAGGCGGATCTTCTGCAAGGGGTGGCGGACAAGGCGACTATCAAGAGGCTGGAGAAAGAGGTCGCCGTTGCCAATACAAATGCCGCTTCCACCATTGCTCTTAACGAGAGCAAAGACGCAGAGATCCGCAATCTAAAGGAGAAGTTGGAGGAGATGGAGAAGGATGCTAAGAATCACGAGGATGCCTTGCTGAACACGGAGATCCTGGCGGGAGAACGTGCTTATTATTACGGCGAATGGATCATGGCGTACGTTAAGCTTTCCTACCCTGAGATTGATTTTGTGGACCCAGAGTACTTGGTCCCCGAGGTTGAAGATTGCCTAAAATATTGCAAGATCCCCAACGCTATGGATTTCATCCGCGATCAAATTCGGAAGAAGCTGAGCGGATCAGCTGAGGAGACCAAACCTATGTTGGATCTTGAAGCGGAGGACCTCGGCGAATCATCTCAGGGGGCGGGCGACAAGAGCAGTGATGTAATAGATTGTACGGTTCCTCAAGAAGGAACCATTACTGTAGAGAAGGAGATTCCTATAGAAGGCGCATCTGTTGAGAAAGATGCTAAGGAGGATACTCCTGTTTGAATGTAATTTACGTACAATTTATTTTAATCCTTTTTTTGCAACCATTTATCTTTACTTTACGCTTTATATCTTTCAGCAAGTAATTTTATAGGTTTTAGGATTTATCTTGTTGGTTCGAGGTAGGTGGCCAGCCATACCCCGGAGTGTGAGCCTTTTTGAAGGCTTGAAGCTTTTATTCCTTTAGAGGAAGTTAAACTGCCTTAGGCGATCGATTTGCTTCCTATCTTTGAGGTGAATCGATCCGCCAGTAGGACTTAGAACTCTTCTTTGGAAAGATTGTGTGAGAGTGTAAAGATCTCACATCTGAGAAATGTTCTAACTCTATCTCTAACGGTGATCAATTGTTTCCTATCTTTGAGGTGAATTGACCCGCCACAGAGATTGTTCTCCTATTTTTGAGGAGAAAGTAGTCATGCCATGATAGCATTTATTCCATTTGTGGGAATGCGTTTTGTTGCCTCCCCCATTTTTGAATCTGGAATATTTATATTACTGCAAGAAAAGTACTTAAAGAAAGAATTTGCAAGATGAAAATTTCCTTTTATTAAATGGCGATTCACCTTATTACAACGAATTGGTCTTATGTGTGAGCCTCGTTAAAACCTTTAATAAGAAAAACCACATGGGAAAAAACTTACTAAAGGAAAAAGAATACTCAAGACCTTGGTTACATTTTATTCTCTGGTGAAATACTTGCGGAGGTTCTGAATATTCCACGTCCGTGGCAGAGTGTTCCCCTCCATATCTTGGATTTTGAAAGTGGCAGGTCCAATTTTGGTGACTATTTTGTATGGCCCCGTCCAGGTGATTCCCAATTTTCCTTTGCCTTCCAAGGATTGAATTTTGTCCACCTTTCGGAGCACTAGGTCCCTTGGGTTCAGATCCACGAGCTTGGCGTGTTTGTCGTGATAGGCTGCAATCCTCTATTTGTAGGCGGCCATTCGTACATACGCCTTCTCCCTTCTTGTTTCCAATTGGTCCAGACTTTCCTTTAATCTTTGGTCATTCCTGTCTTCACAGTAAAACAAGACTCTGTCGCTAGGGACCTGGATCTCGATAGGGATCACAGCTTCTACACCATAGGTGAGGGCGAATGGCGATTCACCAGTTGCAGTTCGAGGAGTGGTTCTGTATGCCCATAGGACATTCATGAGGTGATCCGCCCACTTTTTATTATGCTCATCTAGTCTCTTTTTTATTCCCTTGACAATCATTCGATTCGTTACCTCGGTCATCCCGTTGGATTGGGGGTAGTAAACGGAGGCGAACCTGTTTTGAATGCCTTGGCTTTCACAGAATGTTCTGAACTCTCCACAATTGAAATGTGTCCCGTTGTTATTAATAATCGTGTGGGGAACTCCGAATCTTCCGACTATGTTGTCTCTGACAAACTCGACCATTCGCTCTACATTTATGGAAGAGACAGCTTCGGCCTCAACCCACTTCGTAAAGTGGTCCACAGTTACTACAACATATTTCCTTTGTCTCTTGGTAGGAGGAAATGGGCCAACAATGTCAATCCCCCAGATGGCAAAGGGTCATCCTTCAACAATGGGCTTTTGTAGGTGCTTAGCCGTGTGAGATTCGTTTGCATGGACCTGGCAATTATGACAGGACTCCACTAGTTTTTGAGCATACAGTTCCACCGTGGGCCAGTAAAATCCTGCCAATCTGGACTTTTTCAAGATGAAGGCGGATGCTTCGTGAGCCCCGCAAGTACCTTTATGCAATTCCTTGAGGACCTGTTGTCCCTCTTCTGTCGTTACACACTTCAACCAGGGGTGACCAAAAGATTTTCTGTACAGCTGGTCATTCATTATGGAAAAGTATGCAGCCTTTCTCACCATCCGTTTAGCCTCTTCTTTGTCTTTAGGCAAAGATCCAGTGGAGAGATACTGTTGGATCGGTGATCTCCAATCTCCTACGGCAGATGAAAGAAGAGCTACCACTTCTGGGGCGAACGCCGGCCTGTCTCTTATCTCGAATGGACATTGAAGGTCTGTCCACTTATCCTTGCTTGAGGCTAGTTTAGCCAGGTGATCTGCTTCTGTGTTTGATCCTCGCAATACGTGAACCAACTCCCACTTGGTTTCTTTAGACTCCAAATGGTTTAATATCTTTTTGGCCTCCTCAACGTATTTGACCAAAGTTTCATCTTTTACATCAAAGTTTTTGATCACCTGATTGACCATTAGCTTAGAATCGCTATATATCACAACTCGTTCTGGCGTGATCTCCTTCAGCAGGCGCAATCCAAATATCAAGGCTTCATATTCCACAGCATTATTAGTTGCTGGGAATTCTAACTTCGCAGCGTAATGCAGCTTGATGTAGTGAGGTCCCTTGATCACAACACCGATTCCTGCACCTTCTGCCGAAGAGGCACCATCTCTGTACATTGTCCATTCTTCCACTTTTGGCTTCGGAAGGTTTATGCCTTCTTCGGTGAATTCATTCACAAAGTCTTCCAAGACTTGACTCTTCAAGGCAGACCTGCCTTCATAACGAACATCAAACTCGCCCAGGCGAATCGCCCACTCCATTAGCATCCCTGAAGTTTCCGGCTTTTGTAATACCTTCCTCATAGGTATGTTGGTACGAATGATGATCGTGTGGGCCTGGAAATAAGGTCTTAGACGGATTGAAGTGGTTACCACTGCTAAGGCCATCTTGTCCAACATTGAATACCGGGTTTCAGCATCTTTTAAGACTTTGCTTACATAATAGATCGGGTATTGTTGGCCATCTTTTTCCCTTATCATGACTGTGCAAACCGCTTTATCCGTAATAGAAACATACAGGTACAGGTTCTCACCTTCCAAAGGTCTGCTCATTAGGGGAGGTTCCGATAGGAAGCGCTTGATTCCCTCGAAGGCTTGCTTGCAATCTTCATTCCATTCGAAGCCTTTCTGCTTTTTGATCACTTCATAAAAAGGCTGGCATCTACGAGCCGAGTAGGAGATAAATCGACCAAGCGCTATGATCCTCCCGTTAAGGCATTGCACTTCCCTGACATTTTGTGGCGCCTTCATGTCTAGCACCGCCTTGATTTTATCTGGGTTGGGACCCACTCCCTTCTGGCTGATCATGTATGCCAGGAATTTTCCATAAGTTGCCCCGAAGGTACACTTCTCAGGATTAAGCTTGATGTTATGGTGACGAAGGACTCCTAAGACCTCCCTTATGTCCTCTGCATGTTTCTCTATGGTGGTGCTTTTAATGATCATGTCATCCACATAGACTGAGAAGTTGTCACCTTTTCTTCCTTCGAATATTTTATTCATCATCCGCTGATAAGTAGCTCCGAAATTCTTGAGCCCGAAGGGCATGACCTTAAAACAATAGGTCGCTTGGTGTGTTACGAAGGAGGTTTTGATCCTATCAGACGGTTCCATCGGGATCTGGTGATAGCTAGATTTCACATCTATGAAGGAATACATTGCGTGCCCAGCGGTTCCATCAACTAGGATATCAATACAAGGCAGAGGGTAGTTGTCTTTGGGACAAGCCTTGTTAAGATCCGTGAAGTCGATACACATGTGGTATGATCCGCATGCCTTCTTGACTAGGACCACATTCGCCAGCCACTGTGTATAAATAACTTCTTCAATGGCGTCCGCCTTCCTCGGTTTAGAGACCTCTTCCTCAATTACTTTCTGTCTCTCTGGACCATGGTTCCTTCGCTGTTGTGCTACAGGGACCGCATCTTCGGCGATATTGAGTTTATGCGTGATCACATCCGGACTGATTCCTGTGAGGATCTCATCTTTCCATGCGAACACACCCTCGGACTCGAGAAGAACCTTTGTGATGTCCTCCTTGACCTCTTCTTTTAACCCTCTGGCGATTCGTACCTGCTTGCCCCTCACCATAAGGAACATTTCCGTATCTCCAAGGGCCGTTGTAATGAGTTCTTCCTCATCATCATCATTAGACTGCGGGCGAATCGACAGGGATGCCGAATATGTCTCCTGCGCAACTTTCTGGTTCCCTTTGATCATTCACCTTCCTTGGCAGTAGGGATGTACATCGTCAAATGGCGAATTGATATGAGAGTGCCACTTCTGAGATGAAAGGCTGCCCTAAGATGATATTGTATGCTAATTGACCATCCATGATGGAGAACTCCAGATCTCCTATCCATACTTGGTCGTCATCTGCTAATTCGCATTCTAGTGTTACTTGGCCCTTTGTCTGGATTGTGTGACCCGTCACTCCCAGAATATCTACAATGGTGGTCTCAATTTGAATAGGGTCAACCTTGAGCTTGGCGAACGCACCCCTGGTGATGACATTACAAGAACTGCCAGTGTCTACCATCACTCTCTTCATTTCCCATCCTTCCACCATCATAGTAATGACAAGGGCGTTTGCATGTGGAGGGATAGCTAAACCAACGTCTGCAAAGGGACGGTTGAGTGACGCTCTATCTAAAGCAGTGGTCTTTTCTTTCTTCACCGTAGGCTGATATCCTGGCCCGCCAGCAATAACATTAATGACCCCCTTAGCCTTCTTCTTTGGCTCATCTCTGGGCTTATCGCCATCTCCCTTTCTATCATTCTGGACGAACCTGTCCAGCTTTCCTCTGTCGATAAGCCTCTCGATTTCTCTAGCCAACTCCCAGCATGCATTTGTATCATGATCGTTCCTCTTGTGGTATTTGTAATAATTTTTGGGGTTTTCCCCGTGTTGGTGTACTCCCCCCTTTTGGTTCGGGGTATGAAATGCTCCGCTTATGCTGGCTGTTCTCTATCCACATCAGCATTTCGCTTTTGGAAGTGTTCAACGGTGTGAACGATGGCGTATATGCCGATTTGTTCCTGGAGCCTCTTCGCCTGTTCCTGGAGGATGAGTCAGGGAGCTTTTCTTTTTCCTTATCCCATCTCCGAGATTCGCCCCTTCCTTTCTTGGGTGGAGATGCCGACTCTCTACAAATATCATCGACTTCCATGAAGTCTTTGCACCTGTCTATCAGCTCTGCCATATCTTGCGGTTTGTTTCTGATCAAGTCCTCCTGCAAGCTCTTACATGTTGTATTTTTTACGAGCGCTTCCACTGCCATGGAGAGATCCACATCAACAATGCGGATACACAATTTATTGAACTTGTCGACATACTCCCGGAGGGGTTCATTTTCTTTTTGCTTTAACTCGAAGAGCTTTCGCGATTTAACCACCGAAGGAATGCTTCCTGTGAATTTTGAACAGAATTCTCTACTCAATTGATCCCATCTAGTTATCGACCCTGGGCGGAGAGATTGGAACCAGTCGTAGGCTGGTCCTTTTAGTGTGGTGATGAACATTCTGTTGGAAAAATAGGCTAACGTATAGCAGCGGAAATATAAAAATTTTAACCTATTTCCATAAACCCCAAGATCCGTTAACCGTTATTTCATATAAAGAGGGATAAGAAGAAATACCTTTTAGATGTTCTATCTACCGTTGCAAACAAAGTGCCCACAACTTCATAAGAGATAGAAACTGTCTACCAATCTGCCCCTACCCGAAAATACTTTCCAGACCTCCGAACGACAATCCGAACGGTGGAAACGTGGAAGAATATGTCTAGAAGCTCCTGTCCAAAAATCGCAACGATCCGACTATTCAATCTCCAGGAATCCGCGAAATCGTGAACTGACCTGATGTAGGAGTAGTAAAACGAATTTCTCCCTTTTGTTTGTTTTTCTTCTTTCATGAACACAACAAAACAAAACAAGTAAACGATCAGAAATCAACCGATCAATAGCAAACAAAATAGATTGCCTCTAATTAATCAACACAAGATCAAGGATAAAGAGAAAGAGATGAAAATCAATTGAACGGAAGGAAGCGGTGAAATCTCATCCTCGGCTAAGGGGATTTCGAATTCTCTCTCCTGGAATCATATCATGGATTTCGAAAATCCCTAGTAGGGGGTATTTATAATCTCTTGTATCTAAACCCTAGTTAGATAGAATTAGGTTTCTTGAATAAGAATTCAATTCGGAATAGAATTCTTAAATATTATCTATTAATATATCTAAATATAAAAGATAATAATCAATAACCTTATTGGATAATAATAGGAGTAATATAATCTAATTAAAACTCCTAACTTATTTATCCTTTAATTAATTTAATTCATAATCCTAATCTAATTAGGATTAATAAAATCAAACTAATTATTTATGTATTTGCATACATAAATCGCCCCCCCTCTATTACTGGGCCTTATTGGGCTCAGTTGGGCTTCCGTCAATTAATTAACATCTGTCTCTCTTTTGGGTTCCAAGTCTTATGTGTGACCCATTAGGTTCTTATTGCTTCTAGCCGTATGCAACTTATTAAAATTAATTTTTAAAGAATTATATTTTAATCTTTTAACGGAATGATGTACAGAGTATGTGATTAGCAAGTCCGTAATCATTCCCCTAGAGCTATAAGAAGACAGGTTGATTCTGTCGTTGACCTTTCAGTATTAGTTACGGTATAATTCGATCCTTTATCAACTACGTCCTTGAATTGAATCTTATGACTATGGATAATGTCAAGTCACATATAGCGAGACGTTCGTTTTACTTGTACAGGCCGAGTCAACTCAAAATAGATAGGTTAAGTGAAATCTGTATTTCAAGTCTTAAGCTACCACCTTGCAAGGATTTAGAGTCGAGTCTTCCACAAGCGATCCATGGACATATCTCCCATTTATCGGGAGTGATAAATGCTCAATCCAATATATAACGATCCCACAATCACTTCCTGTGATGCCCAACGTCTACTGTTCACACCCCAGAGTCATCTCTGTTAAGGATCGTGTTACACCAGAGTCAAAGCGTCACATTCCGTAATCCAGAATACCAACTAATATTCCTTTGAGTCTGAGGATTATTTACACCTATTAATGCCAATGAGATGAACAGGTGGCAAGGATGAATCTACCCATCCTGTTATCTCAAGTCGGGTCCCCAATCCTAATGAACTACTTTTCATCGGATCCATGTAACTGTCCAGATATCTGTATATATGAAGCTTGTGAGATCAGCTTTCTGTCAGACAGAAGACATTGTTACATGCAAATCTCAACAGTGATATATCAATTCTAAACATATCACTTGACTCGGGGTGGTTTTAAGTTTATTAGTTTATTATAAAGTTTTGTCTCACTTCATGCTTGTATGAACACTTTATAATCACTTTAAAACAAACTTACGGAATTCCTTTTATTAGACTTTATTTAGTGCTTAAAAGGGATTGCCTTTATATAGTTATAAAACATATATCTCATTAAAACAAATGATATAAAGAACAATTCATTTATATTAAGTTTGTATCCTAGAACCATTGTCTATAGGACACTAAACCCCAACACATTCGGCATTGCACTGCCTCGATTGCACGGTTAAGCCCGAGCAATATGCGATACTTCCTCGAATGGGCTTCAGGATTATCCTCGCCAGAATAGGCTGGTATATTTGGAATCTTAAAATGCCTATCCGTCTCCTCGGCCTCAATCCATGCGGCGAAGGGCGATTCCTGATTGGCGAATGGATTACGCCTGGCATTCTCTTCGTTCTGTCGACGTACCTCATCCCTGATCTGATCCGCCATAGAACCTCGACCCCTTCTAGGACGTCCTATACTATGGGACCTGCTTCGCTGTGAAGATGATGAACTAGATTCTAACGAAGGGTCTGATGGTGACCTACCGCCGCCACGCCCTCTGGGTGGAGATCGTCCCCTTGGTGTAGATCGTCCCCAATTACCTCCATCTGGTGGGGGATGTTGTACAACCTGGCGAGGTGATCCAACCCGGTGCTCGTTTCCTCTTTGTTCGGGGGGTGGAGGTGACTTTCTGCGCCGAGGGGATTTAGTTTTGCGTCTGCGATGAGAACGAGATCTGGATCATCCCTTCCTGTGTGATCGAGTCTGTTTCTTACGCCTGTGATCATCATGTCTGCCTTCCGAATGATCCATTGCCGTATCATTCCGTCCCTGATTCGCCGCTGGCGGAGCTCGAGGTTCGCCAATGGTGATCCCTGGATTTGTTGTGTTACTCCGGGAAAATTGGTCATTTCTTTGACTTCCCTCTAGCGGATCATGAAATAACGCTCGATTTAATGGTGGGTTGCCATCGAGCCCCATGTTGACAATCGTCGAATCTATGGGTTGAGAGAGAAAAATGACGAGTCACGATGAGTCTTAGGTCCCACATAGGCACTTGGCCACTGTGATAAGGTCGGCCTTGGCGGCGGACGGCGATTATGCGGGAAAGCGGTTCTTGTCGTTGCTCCACCTACATCTCGATTCATCAGGAATGCTCTTAATCGACCTTCCATAATAGGTCCATGTTCTCTGCCTACGGTGCTTGCGCAAATATCCAAAAGGGTTTCTGGTGACATGTTCCCTTCATCATGAATGATTGGCTCATCGGGATCGACGCGACCAGTGCCTGTGGTGGGATTAGCACGACCGGCGCTTGTAGTGGGATTAATTGATGGTGGTATGGGTGGTACCGAAGCACATGTTGAGGGGTTGGACTCCCCACTTGCCATGTTTAACTCGTGAACTAAGTCGTTTTTAGTTTAGAACTTCCACGATCACCGCACCAATTGATAACTGGTGATGAACTTCTGATCGGATTCCTTCCCTGCGGGGGCGTCGTTGGGTTCGACGGGGGGAAGCTCCGATGCCAAAGTTAGTATAGGAATAAAGAATAAACTGTATTGACAGAATAGGGTTTGAAAGTGAAAAAGTGTGTACCTCAATAGCTTGGGATGTAAGCTATTTATAGTCATGAAGTCGTAACTCCTAGTAACTAGAAAGTCTCCATTAATGCCTCATTAATGGTGGTTACAAATCTCCTTTAAGCTTGGTCGTTAGCTCATTAAAGAACCATTAACTGCCTTTATTGGGAATCGGCCCAACCGTTCGGCGGGCGGATCGAGGCATGATGGCGGGTCTCCCATAGGTTTGACTACGGACCTCGCGTGGCGGAGTCCAGGTGATACGCCATTTGGATGACTTCCTTGATATGCCATCGCTTCTCAGACCGCCCCAATACGCGGCCGTTTTGGAAAATATCCTATTTGATCCCTTGGATAATATCTCGATGTTATCATTTTGTAATTAAACTTATCTATTAAGCTCGAAATTAAACCGTAAATCACGTTAAAAGATAGGGACAAAATGCCCCTATCAACCTCCTCGGACTTTAAAGTTTTACTTGTCCTCAATTAAAAGAAGTCGAAAGACAAGGGATTGAGACAATTGAGAAACAAACCTCCGGTTGGTTTTACCAAGTGCGTGATTTCAAAGCTAAAGTTTTACGAAAAGTTTTCGACCAGTACTTACGCAAGCGAATGAGTGACCAAAACTTACTCGAAACCTCCATAATTAAACTTAGTAGGCAATATTAACAGGGATTGATTATCTTTTGAGAACCCGATTGTACCTCACCAAGGGATTTCACCCTTACGCTCAAACTTTGGTGGGTCGGTGTTTTTGCGCTCTTCTTTGTACTTACTCAAAGTCACCTTGAGTTTGCATTTTCATCCGGGTTTTCCACCTATATTATGGTTTGGGCAACATTAAAAATGAACCCGGAGGGGGGTTGTAATGTGGGTGGCTTTTTAGTGGTAAGTGGTTAATTTTTAGAAGCTCTAGTCCAAACACCGTTTTGATAATTGCATCGCATTTTCATTTCTTTGGCTTTAGCAAGCTTTTAAAATATAACTTGAAATTGCTCGGGTGGAGTTTGAGAATGCCTTTTTTCTCTCTATTTTTGCTTTATTTTATTCATTTTTTCTTTTTATTTAAGAGGGGCACAAAAACGATTTCAAAGATTTGTTGTGCTTACTTGCTAAGGCTTTGGTTTGTTTTGGGTAGTTCCGATGCGATTGATTTTATTGGTATTTGGACAAGAGGAAAAAGGGTTAAATGTTAAAAGGGTGTTAGCAAAGAAGTCGGTTAATAGGCTCGAGGGGGCTTCCTAAAGGTTTATGAAAACGAGAAAAATAATTAACAAAGGAATTAGCCTAAGTGGGTCTGTTTTATCATCTATTGCCCTTCTTACCAAAATAAGTGTATTTAACCCGGTATTAGATGCAAACTCTATGAGTTGAGTGAAGTCAAAGTTCTCGTAATATTGTGAAAGAAATAGAGTTCTCGTACGAACTCTTTTAGGCTCAAAAATACCTCACATGAATTTTGGATTAAATTGTGTACTTTCAAGTTCTCGTAAAAAAATTCAAAAATCCCGTTTTTATTGCCTTTTTTAAATTTTATTATAGAGATAACTTATGGGTTAGGACTCAATGCTTTTGTTTTAGTACGAACCTTGGCTTTGCATAAATTCCCTAACTTCGAAATCAAGACTTAAATTTCTTAATTAAACCGATCCTTTGTGTTTTGACGTATTTACTTTTGAGGACAAATAACGTAACTTTTAATTTTTCCAAAGAGGGTAGTGTGTGGGTAAATTCCGAGCCAATAAATTAGTTTAATTAGTTTTTGCTTATTTTATTTTTATTTTTGTTTTTGTTAGTGCAAAACAAACTGTAAGTGCGGGGTTGCACGGCCCTCGCGTGATTAAAATGACGTGTATTTCAAAGATGTCGGAAAAGAAAAGAAAACAAAAACAAAATGAAAAATAAATGGTGAATTAAAAAAAATGATGACCGCACAGGTCTATTCTTACGTGAGGCGTACCCAAGGGGAAGCTCCATGTAAGAAGTGTATTTTGTGTGATTTTTGGGCAGAGACTCGGATACACGGGGCGTACCCAGAGGGACGCTCTGCGTGATTCGAGTTTCAAGCCATTTTCCGAGTAGAAGGTTGGTTACGCGGGGTGTGCCTAGAGGGGTGCTCCGCATAGTCCGAATTTGAGGTCCTGATGTATCGAAGAAGGTGGTTTACGCGGGGCATGTAATAGGATACGCTCCGCGTGAACCTTATTAATGCATAAAAACATGAAAAACCAACACAATCCTAAACGTAAACAGCGAGAGAGTGGAAAAATAAAACACAAAGGCGGAAAATAAATGAACAAAACACAATTAGAAACCGAAATGAAATAGATATATATAGTAGAGAAAGGAAACAAAATACAATAAAAACACAAAACATAGAAGAAAACACGAAACATAAAAACGGGAAAGCAACAATAAATAAAAACTATGGTTGAGGAGGGGGCGGATTCCCATGTATGTTAAAGTGGGTGAAGAAGGTGTTGGTGAAGGCCTCGAAGCTAGCCCGGTCCGCTTGCCGTTGGGCCTCGAGCGCGTCGAAGCGTGTGGCAAGGGCGGCTTGGTCCATGAGGCGATGAGCCTCTAGGGTGTCGAAGCGGGTGGCAAGATGGGCTTCAAGAGTTTCAAACCGGGTGTTGAAGTGAGCCCGATCTTGCCTTTGATTCCCCTCCAAAAGGTCCAACCGGGTATAAACCGATTGGAAGTCAGGGTCGGCAGAGTATGAGGGACCGGTGGGTGGGCTGAAATCAAGGTCAAAGTCTGAGTCCCACTCCCCGCCCTCACGTTGTTGAGCGGCCCCCGAACTTTCACCCGGACTAGAGGGGTTATGGTTGAGGGTTCGGAATGTATTCTTGTCCAAAGGACGAGGGTCGTAGTGGGGTAGGAGGTCAATGGCCGCTTGGCCAAGGACGGAGGAGGCATGAATAGTGACCAAGTGCCCTAACCCGATCCCGGCACGCCTCCTCGTGTTCATTTGTTGAAGCATTGTTTCCACGAGGAGGGAGAGATCAAAAGTGAGCCCATTCTCACAACAGTAGAGGGCGAGGAGCTCGAGTTTATTGACCTTAGTGGCCTCAGCCTTCCCCGAGAAGTAATAGTTGATGAACCGGTGGAGGAGTTAGAGGATTGGGTTGCGGATGCTACCCGGATGGAGGTTGGAGACGTGATAGTCGTTCCGCCCCGTAATGGACTTCCAAAAGTCGCGGGGAGCGACTTTAGGGGGCCATCGGGTGAGACCGGTATCTTCACCTTGTTTGGTGAAGTGAGTGCGGATCCATGTCGTGGTGATAGAAAACGGCCGGTTTTGGAGGCGGAAGGCGAGGACATAACTGCCGTGGACACCGGTGGGCACGAGGGTGGTGAAGAATTCGGTCACCAAGGTGGGGTACATGCAGTGGCATGCACTGAAATGTTCGTGCCATCCGAGGGCACGGAGACGGTCCTCGAAGGCACGACCAATGTTGTGGTGGTCGAGGGCATCGAGGGTGATATAGGGAAGTGGCATGATTTTGGAGCGGGAGACGTTATGGTAGGCTATCCCCTCACCCTCGGTGAGAATATGAAAGGGGGCTCGGTATTGGAGGGTGAGTGGTGGTGTTTCATCCTCGTGGGGTGGTGGTAGTGATGGTGTTCGGTTGGAACGGGAAGAGCGGGCGTGAGTGGATCGCGGGGTGCGGATATCGGTGGCTCTTTTGCTTCGGGTCATGGTGAGAGGAAGGAGAGTGAGATGAGGAGGGAATTAGGAAGTTGGAGTGAATGTGAGGGAGGAAGTGAGGGAAATAATGAGGAATATATAGGGAAGGGGTCGAAATCCAGGGAATTTTTGGATTCCCAGGGGGGTACGCGGGGCATGAAGGGGCCACGCCACGCGTATCCCACCTCCTGACCAATTTTGGTCTAATAGGTCCAAGACACGCGGGGCGTGCATGGGAGCACGCCATGCGTACTTTGGTCTCTGGCCGAAAAGTAGTGGAAGGATGGATGGTACGCGGGGCGTGCATGGGGGTACGCCCGCGTGGAAGACGGTAGTTGAACCATTTTTCCGTTTTTTGGGTGTAATTTTTAATATTTTTGTGGTTTTAATGGATTTTTAATTTTTAGAGGTTTTTAATAAGTAATTAAGGTGGGAGTTAAATAAAAAAAATTAATTATGGAGGGAGGTTAAGAGATTTTGAATTTGAAATGAATGGAAGTGATTGGAGGTTAGAAGAGGTGGAGTGGTAAAATGGAGAAAGAAATGGGGAAATGGGGAGAGTGATGTGAGTGGTGGAAGAGAGAGGTGGAGTGTTAGGGTGGTTATTAGGGGTGTAGGGTGTCATGGGGAGTTAATTTTCGCAACTCCCCAAGGATACGCGGGGCGTCGCATGGGGCACGCCCCGCATAACCGTTTATTTTCACATTTGTTTGGGGGAACTTACAGGTCTAATAGTACGCGGGACGTGGTATGGGGTACGCCTCGCGTAACGTGCTTTTTAGCACCAAAAACTGAACAGAAACTCATCTGCGTGGGGCGTACCGATGTGCACGCTCTAGATTGTTGGATTAAAAGTGGGATTTTTTTTAAGGTTCTAAAAAATTGACGAAACGAACTTGAAAGAAGAAATAAGTTCAAAGTGCTAAAATTGAAATAAAACAAAAACATGCAAAAAAAATGAGTTTGAAGATAAATGGGAAACACATATGGTACATATAAACAAGGGTTTGGAGAATGCAAACCAGTGCTACGTTTATAGTCGGAGTAGCTCGACTTTCTCGGCGGGTATGTTTATTGTAAGACATCCGGACCGGAGCCCGATGGATCCGAGCTGTGACTTTTTAAGAAGAGTTATTGCTTGCCCGGATTCTCTATTCTTAGCCCACGGGTTTTGCTCGGTATTGGTTGAGAGAGTTCCTAGCTGTCTCTCCTGTTGTTGTCGGTTTAAATGAGCCACTTGGTGACTCAAATCCCTGCAAAACACTTCATTATCGGCAAGACGGGTTATAATGTCCTTTAACAAGGAAGTTACTGATTGGCCTTGCACGTTGTTGGGAGGTTGGGCATTCCGACCACCGGGGGCGTTTTGGGATTGCCCTAGCCCGTGCTCCCTATATTCTTGGTGAAAATCGGGTGGGGGCCTCAATACATTATTGTTATTACCGTATGACAAATTAGGATGTTGGTATCGAGGTCTCCACCGTTATCATTATTATTGTGGTGGTTAGGATAGGAGTTTGAGTTAAGAGTTATACCTTTGGTTACCTCCTACGTAACTTACGTTTTCGGTGTCACCGACAAAAGGGGTGCCGGTGTTGCAATTTTTCCCGTCATGATCACCACCACAATGGTTGCACATCAGGACCTGTGCATCTTTGCTGAGGCTCAATTGTGCTATTAAAGCGTCTAGTTTCTTGTTCATCTCAACCATGGAACTCTTTGGAGCCTCCTTTTCCATGGCGAACGCTTGATGCCTCGGAGGTCCGGCAAGCCGATCTTCTTGCCATTGAACGCTTTTTCTTGCAAGCTCATTGATGAGCTCATATGCTTCGCCTGCAGATTTCCTGAACAGGTCCCCACCTGCTGCGGAATCCATGGTAGCATGATTAGTAGGCATTAAACCATGATAAAAAAAAGTACTTACAAGATCGTGCTTGGGGATGTCATGGTGTGGGCAACTTCGAAGCAATTTTCGGAACCTCGCCCAAGCTGCGTGAAGGGCTTCGTACTCGAGTTGCCGAAAGGAAGTGATATCATTGTGCAACTTCACCGTCTTGGAAGGTGGAAAGTAATAAGAGAGGAACTCCTTTTCGAGCTCGTCCCATGACGTGATAGTTCCGGCTTCCAATGAGTGCAACCATTCCAACGCTTGGCCTGTCAAAGAAAAAGGAAAAAGTTTTAGACGTACGGCCTCAACCAGGACACCATTTTGCCGAGAAGTATCGGCACACATAAGAAATTTATCAAGATGTTCGTTAGGGTTCTCATGAAGTTCTCCTCCGAATTGATCGAGTCGTTGGATCAATTGGATCATGCTAGTCTTTATTTCATATGTGTTGGCCGGGATGGCGGGGGCGATGATTCCATTGCGATTTTGTGGTCGATGCGGAGCTAGGATCTCCATCATTGTTCGGGTGTCGTTTCCCCCTCCGTTCGAGACGTTGTTCACCGGTGGGTTGGTTTCATTGTTGACGTTGGCCATCTTTTCTCTCCGAATCCTACAAAGAGTCCGTTCAATTTCAAGATCAATAGGAACGAGAGTATTGTTGGTCCCGTATAACGTGACAAGGTTAGTTCCAAGGGGGGGATAGGAACTATTTAAAATTTTGTCCATTAAGGCTAACTTCTTTTCTTTGAGAAAAGGTTTACACAGCGGCGCTAAGTAGTTTTAAGGCACAAGCTTAGTCAACTGGTGACTAAGTCTGTTTCTTTCCTTGAGTCAGGAGATAGCACTCAAGTCTATTCCTAAACTCAGCTTCTTAGTGCACTCAACTCAGCGTGAGTTCGTTACTTAGTCAGTTTTATAGCAAGCAATATATAAAGGAGTTTAAAGGTTAGAAATATGTTACTCAGCAGACATATCCTAGTTCGGCCTCTCCGCCTACGTCCAGTCCCCGGAACTCGTTCCGAGCTTTTTGAATCCTCTACTGAGCTCTTTAAAGGTAGAGCATGAAACCTTTTACAACAGAAGCTGAGTATACAAGAGTACCTTCCTCTATTCCTCTACTCACTCCTATGACCACCGCTGAGTACTATAACCAAGTACTCAGCTTCTCCTTTCTATTCTTCTAGAAATGATAAGTGTTTGTCCTAAACAACAATTGCTAAGACACCTTAGATGAATAAAATCACTCTAGACTTTTACACAATGATTGGAATTGGTGTAAGATTTGCTTTGCTTTTCTCACAGAACTTCAAGTATGAATTTGGTCAGCGTTTCGACTTGATTGAAGATCGGCATCGAATGAAGCATTTGAAAGGCCTATTTATAGTGACACTTCAAGCACCGGTGATTTCGAATTTCGAAATAACCGTTGGAGGCTAACGGCTTCCTGTCGCTTTCACTCAGGACGTGCTCAGTGTCGTTGGCCAATGAGATTCTTGTATCTTCTGTCTACGGCAGTGCTCAGCAGCTTTTCATCAGATGAACAGAATGTTTCGACATTAATAGTAAAGTCTTCCAGACAGCTTACTGCGTCTTCTGAGCTTTACCCAAAGTAGAAATACTTTGTCTCTAAGTTGGTTCTGTTCTGCCGCTGACTTGTACTTCTTATCGTTTAACTCAGCAGCTTCATCTTGAAGCAATTGATAGAAGGCTTCTCGATCCTTCTTCATGCTGAGCTAGCGCTTTGCTTAGAACGACTACGTTTTGTCTTCCTGGGCCGTGAGGTCTTGATATGTTGACTTGGGCTTGACTTCCTCTTATGGGCCTTTAGGCTTTTTATCTTAATGTCTTATAAATCAATTAACTCAACATTGAACAAACACATTAGTGTGAATAAATCAAAGCATTTAAATTTAATGTGTTGGAATATTTTTATCATTCACATAAATAATTTTGTCAAATCAAAATCATGTGGAAAGGTGTTTCAACAAACTCCCCCATTTTGATGTTGGCAAAAATATTCAGTAAGGAACTCAATGTTGAGCTCCCCCATGATAGTTGACCTTGTTTTTCTCAAAGATACTCCCCCATAAGGGTTGAGCTACTGACTTAGTTTTACTTTAAACATTTCAAGGTTTAATCAAGTAAGTCTAAGGTCAGTTTTCAGAAATAGGTCAGCTCATGGAACATATTCTTTTTAACTCAGTTAAGATGTGCGAAAGATTTAGATATCAGAGTACGCTGAGTATATCTTTGTTCAATGAGGTCTAGTTAAGAGGACATATAAAAGAGGTCAACGTATAGATCAACAAAGCAGACAAACATGAAGCAATGTAAACAAATAACACAGTTGATTTAATGAAGATACGTTAATGTTTAGCACAAAACATAAGTAAGCATCACATAAGATTAGTCAATTTGAAAAATAGATGCATGCATAGTTTTGGATTAATGGTTAGCACAACAAAATACATCAGGAAAATAATACAAGTTTTAAAAGCTAAATCTAGCAATTCTAGTCAAGCTATTTTTTCTTGTAGTTGACTTGGGCAGAATACTCTTTGGCTTTTCCCTTTTGTTTCTGCTGACTGCCAGATGCTTCTCCTGTATGCTGAGTTCTATCTTGTTCTTTCTCCCCCGTTTTGCCAGCATCAGGTGGAGGAGGAATGAAGGTGTCGTTGAGGGCAGCATGAGTTAACCGTACAGAGAATGCCTTAAGCTTACGCGTGCTTTCATTTATACCATCAAAAACAGGAACACCATCATCCAAGATAGAACGGGGAACCCTGACCGAGGCACTGAGCACACTCAGAATGTATTCTTGAGACTTCCCAACCCAGGTGATAGTGTTAGTCAGCATGGCATAAGCTTGATGAAACATTTTAAGCAAAGCCGAGTCATAATACTGACGTTGAGCATTCGAGTGACGCACATGTTTGAAGATGGATTGGGAGTATTGCAAAAGCTCATTTGTCTTGAGTTGGTCAGTTTCCATCTCTTCCTTACTCAAGTTGAGTAGACGGACAACCTCACTAATTTGCTCAATGGAGCATTGGGAGGAGGATGAGAGTTGAGCATTGGTTCTAGCTTGCTCAGAGTGAAGCTGGGTAAAGAGTTGATGAACTTCAGCAGAAGTTGCATACATAGAGTTTGCAGCTGACAGGATTTGAAATTGACCCTAGAGAGAGTTTATGTGATTGACCATTGTCAGCTGGAGTTCGGCCATCTTTACTATTGATTCCTACTTGGGCTGTTGAGACTGGAGTGATGTCATGACACTCAGAAGATCCTTAAGACCTTTGATTTCTGTGAGAAGCTGAGTGACAGAGGAAAGTTGAGTTGGCTCAACAGGAATAGACCTAACGACGTCGGCATTGTTTTGATGAAGGTCCTGAAGTAGGGCGTGAGCTGAGTCAATGATTCGTCGACCAGACTCAGTGGCATTCAGATAAGTATAGGATCCATCATTGTTTGGCCCAGTTGTCGGAATACGAGTAGAACCGGAAGGTGGAGGTGTGTGGTTCCTTTCATTATTGGAAGTGCCAGCATGATCAGCGGCTGGACTTGAGTTCAGATTACCAGCAGAAGCTGACTAGTTTATATTCTGCACTTGAAGATGTGGAAGAGGGTGATCGGCAGAATTATCTACTTGCTCAAGTCAGGCTGAAACTGACTGGTTTGAGGAGGTTGAGGAGTTTGAGCACTGACCTGAGCAGGTGTTTCCTTTGCTATCTCAATGTTTTGAGCAGCAGGGACTTCGAGGATGTGCTCGGTATTATCTTGACCTTGAGTAGCAATTGAGTCGGCATGTTCCTTAGGCTGAGAAATAGAGGCTTGCTTTTGTTGTTGCTCTAGTGGAGTATACTCAGTTGGATTAGAGAAGAATTTGAACTGCATATCAGAGAGATCAGTGATCGGATCCCGTAGAGGTGAGTCATCCATAAGGTCAATAACTAGGGATTTATGTGCCTTCTTCTTAAGTCTCCTCAATTTCTTAGTCTTTGGAGGAGAGGGTTCAGCTTGAATAGAGTCAATTGAGTCAGAAAGTGAAGGTACCCCTTGATCAACATGATCCTTTGTTGTAGGCTCAGCTTGTTCTTCAACCAGCTCAGTGTTGGTTGTTTCATGTTGCTTAACATCTGCTGTCTCCTCAGCATTATACTGACCTCCGAGATTACCCAGTTCTTCTTCATCTTGGTCAGTGGGGGTTTTCTCAAGATCAATGCCTTGACTTCTCATGAAATGAGAGTCTTCAGAGATAACGACTCCAAGTGGGGGTGCATCGATAGGACTTAACCCATAAGAGATCTTCTTCTTCTTTCTCAGTGGTTGCTCAGGAGTGTCTTCTTTTTCTTCTTCCTCAGGCTCAGCTTGCCTTTTGAGGTTTTCTGCTGACTTAGGTGCAACCTGACCTTGTTGAACTTAGGGCTTAGTTCCCTTGGACACAAACCGAATCTTTTTCGATGGAGCGTCAGCATCTTTGGAAGAGGTTTGAACAGCTTTCCTCTTTCTGTCTTGCTTATCAGCTTGAGCTTTCCTTACTTTCTTTCCTTCTCTAGTCAACATCCCCTCAGTTTCCTTAACAGCGGCCCCTTTTCCTTTCTTGGGCACAATCGGTTGGTCGTAGACCAAGCCGAGCAATGTGGCTGCGGTAATTTCAGTCCCCCAGACATTAATTTCCTCAACCAAATTCACTTGATAGTCTTTGAGGATTCTGGTAATAAGGGAGCCTAACCTAAGGGTTCTAGTACTTCTTTGAAAACCACCGATTAGAAAGACTGGCATGTTGATCGGCTGGTAGGTCAGCATGTGCCAGATGAAGCACTGCTCGAAGTTCGACGCTGAAGAAGTGGAGTTGACCTTTGGAAAGAGGAAGTTGGTCAGTATGTAATGGGCCATCTTTTGATTCTGACCCATGGAGGTACTCAAGATTTCCCCGACATGACCGGCAGGTTGGCAAAACTCAGCGGGATAGTCAATTTTTTCATGGTCACCGGTTTTTCGAAGTTTAGCTCCTTCGGTTTTCAGTTTTAGCAGTTTGGCAAGGTAAGGAAGGTTGATGAAGATATCTTTCCCTTGAACCTTGGTGACCATGTAGTCCCGGTTATCATCAGCGGCTCTTAGGTTAGTGTAGAACTCCTTCACTAACTCAGGATAGGTGGCTTCACGAGTCGAGAACAGCTCGGTCCAGCCGTTCTTTGAGATCCACTCACAGAAGGGTTGCTCAGCTTCCACAAATCCCTTCAAGAACCAGCAGGAGTGGTCAACCTTATATCCCCTTACGCTGTTGTAAACTATGGAGTAGGTACGTTCCATCAGTTTCTTTCCCTTGTCCTGCTTCTGTTTCCGTTTCGAGGAGGTAGCTTGATCAACGTGGGGTTTCTTGCTTGGTGTTGTGACCTTAGGATGGTCATGCTGACCTTCTTCTTGAGATTCAGTTAAGATCTCCTCGTGTTCTTGCTCAGTTTGGTACGATGGATTTTCATCGGAGTGGTTGTCGTTGTAACCGCCTCCGGAGAAATTCCGAGAATCCGACATGAGTTTCAGAGAAATTTGAGAGGTTTGGGAATTTTAGAAAAGAGAGGATTTGAATACCAGAAATTTCTAAGCGTAAAGAGGTACAAGTGGGAATCCATCCACTATTTATAGAGGTGTCGAGTTGATCTAAAGCGTTGAGGTGGCGGTTTGACCTAGAGATACTCAACCGACAATTATTCTGGCATTTATGACACAATCGGCGCATGTATTTTCTAATTATTGCACTTACGTCATCCTAGATGGCTATTTAATTCGCGTGTGTAACATTAATTGTGCAACGGATCTTTACTCAGTGTTAAGAATTCTAAACGTTTAATGTTCTGAGTAGTCAGTTTTACGCAAAGGAATTATTCGTGTGCTTAGTAACTCAGCTTAAGATAACCACTCAGCATGTATATCTACTCAGCATGTAATAGTTATTGATTTAGCACAGATCACTCAGAATGGTAATCAACTCAGTATGCATATATCATATATTATACTTGGAATTTATTGAAGAGGATTAAACATACTAATGGCTTCTCTAAGTATGTTGAATTGCTCACGAGCCAGTGGCTTTGTGAAGATATCAGCAAGCTGCTCATCCGTTGGGACATAGGTCAGCTTGATCTCTCCCTTGAGTACATGATCTCTGATGAAGTGATGTCTTATGCTGACGTGCTTCATCCTACTGTGCTGGATTGGGTTCTTTGATAGGTCAATGGCACTCTTGTTGTCACATTTGACTTCAATTGTTTTAGTCTGAACACCATAATCTTCTAGCTGTTGCTTAATCTAGAGGACTTGAGCAACACAGCTTCCAACAGCAATGTACTCAGCTTTAGTGGTTGACAGGGCTACTGACGATTGCTTCTTACTAAACCAAGACACAAGACAGCTTCCAAGGAAGTGACATCCTCCTGAGGTGCTTTTTCGTTCAAGCTTGTCTCGTCCATAGTCAGCGTCAGTGTATCCAATGAGTGTGAAATCATAAGTATTAGGATACCATAAACCTGCATTCATTGAGCCTTGCAAATATCTAAGGATTCTTTTTACAGCTATGTAATGAGATTCCTTAGGGTTAGATTGATATCTAGCACAATAACATATTGAGAACTGAATGTCCGGCCTACTAGCAGTTAAGTAGAGTAGAGAGCCAATCATACCTCGGTACAATTTGCTGTCTACTGACTTACCATTTTCGTCAGCGCAGAGGACAGTGTCAGTGCCCATAGGGGTAGATATTGACTTGCAGTTCTGAAGTTCATACTTCCTCAATATCTCCTTAGCATACTTAGTTTGACTGATGAAGATGCCATTTTTCCCTTGTTTGATTTGAAGTCCAAGGAAGAAGTTGAGTTCTCCCATCATTGACATTTCAAACTCAGTCTGCATCTGCTTACTGAATTCCTTGCACATGGACTCATTAGTGGCACCAAAAATAATGTCATCAACATATATCTGAGCCAGTAGGGTATCTTTACCCTTCCTCTTAATGAATAAGGTTGTATCAACTTTACCTCTGACATAATTTCTAGTCAGCAGGAAACTGGTCAGCCTCTCATACCAAGCACGTGGTGCTTGCTTAAGACCATACAGAGCCTTTTTAAGTTTATAAACGTGGTTTGGGAACTTGGGATCCTCAAACCCTGGAGGCTGATTAACATATAACTCCTCCTTTATAACTCCATTAAGGAATGCACTCTTAACATCCATTTGAAATAATTTAAAGTTCATATAACTTGCATATGCACATAAAATTCTTATAGCCTCTAGCCTTGCCACTGGGGCGAAGGTCTCACCGTAGTCAATACCTTTTTGCTGACTATAGCCCTGAGCTACAAGTCTTGCTTTGTTCCTGACCACGTTCCCTTGTTCATCTAGCTTGTTGCGGAAGACCCATCTTGTTCCTATGGTCTTCTGGCTTCTTGGATTTGGCACTAAGTCCCACACTTCATTTCTTCTGAACTGATCAAGTTCTTCTTGCATTGCACTCATCCAGAACTCATCGTGCTCAGCTTCTCCCCAAAAGTACTTTGGAAGCCTATGCTCACTCAGCATTGTCCTGGCTATTTCAACCAAGGTTCTGTTTTTCCTCTCAACTACCCCATTCTGTTGAGGCGTTCTAGGAGCAGAAAAATTATGGTCAATACCGTTGGCTTCACAGAATTCAACAAACTGTTGGTTTTTGAATTCTCCACCATTATCACTTCGGATGTGAGCTAACTTCAGGTCTTTATCATTTTCAAGTTTTCTTACTAATGTTGAAAACGTCTCAAAGGTTTCATCCTTGCTACTCAGCAAGATGATCCAAGTGTACCGAGAAAAGTCATCTACAATGACCAAGGAAAATCTCCTACCACCCAAGCTCATCGGCTGGACTGGTCCGAAGAGATCCAAGTGTAGCAACTCGAGTGGACGCTTGGTTGAGACAATGTTTTTACTATGAAAAAATGTTTTAGTTTGTTTTCCATCCTGACAAGCATCGCATAATTGATCATTTTCGAACATAAGTTCTGGCAGTCCCTCAACTAATTGCTTTCTTGCTAGTTTGGCCAGGAGGTCCATGCTTACATGACCAAGTCTCCTGTGCCATAGCCAGGAATTTTCTTCCTTTGACACTAAGCATACATTTTTTGAAAATTTCTTTTCCAAATTCAGCATAAAGACATTATCAATACGAGGGGAAGTTAAAATCAATTCATTTGTTTTTCCCTCGAGTATTTTACATCCAGTGTCATCAAATATAACTTTTCTCCCGTTATCACATAGCTGAGCTACGCTGAGTAAGTTATATTTAAGTCCACTGATTAAGGAGACTGAATCAATAGTAGGATTACCACCAACGGTTCCTGACCCTACTATCTTACCCTTTTTGTTGTCTCTGAAACTTACGCTTCCACCTCGTTTACGCACAAGTGTGATGAACTGAGTTTCATCACCAGTCATATGCCTCGAGCATGCGCTGTCAATGTACCACATTTTTACTTCTCAGCACACCTCAGGCTTACCTGCAATATAGCTAGTTATCTTTAGGTACCCAAGTCTTTTTGGGTCCTTGTTTGTTAGGCTCAGCAGGTAAAACATCATATTTAATCTTATGACGACACACTTGGACAGTGTGTCCATTTTTCCCACAGAAGTCACAGCTGACCTTCCTGTTTGGGATATCTCACTGACTGGTCAGAACTCCAGTGCTGAGCATGCCAGCACACCTTTGTGGTGTGTCCTTTCTTCCTACAGAAGTCACACTGGACATTCCGCTGAGGATTCCATCTCTGCTGACTAGTACTTCGGTACTGAGTGTTTAGAGGAATATTTCTTTTATTCGGAACTTTGAATTGGTTCTGAATAGATGTGACGTCTTTTCTCAGTTTCTTAGAATCTGATTGGACCTCAGAGACAAACTTATGTATAGTTTCTATGTTGCTATGCAAAGTTGAGTTGTCTTGGAGAAGATATCGAAGGTCACTGAGTTTGACCTCTTCAATCTCGTCACATTGCCTGCTGAGTGCTCTAACCTTCTTGTTACACTTTTTGATAAGTGTGTAGAGGTCACTCAGGGCATTTATCATTTCATTTCTGAGCAGGGGTAGTGATATTACCTCAGTTGAGTGTCATCGTCAGATGCAATGGAGGGGTCAGCATGCTCAGAAACACAAGGCTCAGCAAGCTCATCTGCCATGAAGCAGATCTTTGCTGACTCAGTGGCATCAGCTCCTGATGATGATGACTCATCACTATCACTCCAGGTTGCCACCATTGCCTTCTTGTTGTTCCTCTTTTCCTTCCTCAAGGTAGGACAGCTTGATTTGATATGGCCAGTTTGATGACATTCAAAGCATGTGATTGGCTTTGAGCTGTCCTTCTTGTACTTGCTGTCGATGGACTCAGCTTTGTACTTGTCAAACTTCTTGTAAGGCTTCTTTGAATATTTATCGTTCTTTCTGAACAGCCTTTTCATTTTTCTAGTGAATATGGTGTTGGGGTTTTGTGTCCTATAGTCAATTGTTGCAGGATACAATCTTATTGTAAATGAATTGTTCTTTATATCATTTTTTTTAATGAGATATGTGTTTTATAACTATATAAAGGCAATCCCTTTTAAGCACTAAATAAAGTCTAATAAAAGGAAATCCGTAAGTTTGTTTAAAGTGATTATAAAGTGTTCATACAGGCATGAAGTGAGACAAAACTTTATAATAAACTAATAAACTTAAAACCACCCCAAGTCGAGTGATATGTTTAGGATTGATATATCACTGTTGAGACTTGTATGTAACAATGTCTTCTGTCCGACAGAAAGCTGATCTCACAAGCTTCATATATACAGATATCTGGACAGTTACATAGATCCGATGAAACGTTGTTCATTAGGATTGGAGATCCGATTTGAGATAACAGGATGGGTAGATTCATCCTTGCCAACTGTTCATCTCATTGGTATTAATAGGTATAACTAATCCTCAGACTCAAAGGAATGTTAATTGGTCATCCTGAATTACTGAATGTGAGACTTTGATCCTGTGGTCCCACGATCCTTAACAGAGATGACTCTGGGGTGTGAACTGCAAAGATTGGGTGTCATATGAAGTAATTTCAGGGTAGTTATACATTGGATTGAGCATTTATCACTCCCGATTAATGGGAGATACATCCAAGGATCGCTTGTGGAAGACTTGACTCTAAACCCTTGCAAGGTGATAGCTTAAGAGTAGAAATACAGATTTCACTTAACCTGTCTTTTTGAGTTGACTCGGCCAATAACAAGTAAAACGAACGTCTCGCTATATGTGACTTGACATTACCCATAGTCATAAGATTCAGTTCAAGGATGTAGTTGATAAAGGATCGTATTATACCGTAACTAATACGGAAGGGTTAACGACAGAATCAACCTGTCTTCTTAACGGACTCTGGGGGAATGATTACAGACTTGCCAATAACATACTCTGTACATCATTCCGTTATGCAAGGGATTAAATATAATTCTTGAAGAAATTAATTTAATAGGTTGCATACGGCCAGAAGTAGTAAGGACCTAATGGATCACACATAAGACTTGGAACCAAAAGAGAGATGGATATGATTAATAGATGGAAGCCCAATTGAGCCCAGTAAGGCCCAAATACAAGGAGGGGGCCGAAATTTGTATGTATTAGTAAGGGATTGATTTTATTCCATTAATCCTAATTTGATTAGGATTATGAATTAAATTAATTGAGAGATAATTTAATTAGGAGTTTTAATTAGATTAATATTCTCCTATTATTATCCAATTAGGTTATTTATTATTATCCTAAATATATTAGATATATAGTGAGATAATAATTAGGAATCCTTTTCCGAATTGGATTCCTATTAAGTAACCTATTCCTATCTAACTAGGGTTTAGATACAAGCTAATATATATACCCCTCCCTATAGTGAATTTCGACCAAGCCCCTAAGCCTCCCCACTTGTGATTTTTGAAATTGCTTAGAGAGAGAGAAAAGAATTCTATTCCCCAAGTTCGTGGACAAGAATTCATACGACATTCCATCGATTGATTAATCTTATTCATCCCTCTTTCTCCTTGATCTTGTGTTGGTTAATTAGAGGCAATCTATTTTGGTTGCATCTCATAAGGGTTGATTTTATCTTAACCTCACCGTATTCTACTTTTGGTTGGAACCTCAGAGAAGAATTGTGGGCGCTTCTTTAACAACGGTAGATTGTTCATCGAAAGGTATTCCTTCTTATCCCTCTTTATATGAAATAACGATTAACGGATCCTATGGTTAAAAGGAAATAGGCTAAAATTTTTATATTTCCGCTGCTATACCTTAGCCCTAATTTCCTTCAGTGGTATCAGAGCCATCGTTAAATCCGTTATTTCATATATGAAAATATAGAAGTTTTCAATAGGATTGAATAAATATTTATGGTTAGGATTAATTGACAAATAGTATTGATTGATTAATTCTAAAGATAAATAAAGTTTTGATTAATTGTTAATTAAAACTGATTATGCTTATGTTCCTAATTATTTCGGTTGATAATCATTATAACAAAATCTATTAGTTTTATAGTTAGGTTGATAAATTAGTTTTATTAATTCTAAATGATAAAACGGAAATCTATTGTAGATTATCCTATTTCTGAAAACCGTTTTAAAATTATTTTAGAACTGATATATATATAAATATATATATATATATATATATATATATATATTTAATATAAAAAAATATAACAGCAGCCCGAGTCGCGCCACACGGCGCGACTGGCCGCTGTCACGCGGCTGCTGCCTCGCGGCAGCAGCCGCGTGCGGCGCAGGGGCGCCGCTGCCGCAAGGCGGCAGCGCCCCGCGTGCCCTAAGGGCTACTGCCAATCGGCAGCAGCCCGGCCCGATACCGACTTGATTTTAAAAGGGAAAATTACACAGAAATTCATATTTTAAAAACTATTTACAATTATGAAAATCGCTTTTATGTATTTTATCATTATATGATTTTAAATTTTAAAATATCAGAATATCATAATTTTATTTTTATTTTTGTCAAATTTTCAGTTATTCAGTTGCAGGAAATAAAAACAGTTTTAAAAAAACCACCAAATATGACATTTAAATAAATTTGTTTGACATTTAAATAAATTTGTTTAAGGGTCTGACACAGTTATAAATAATTTGTTAATTATGATCATTGTGTAATTTATCCATTTTAAAATAAGTTTAAAATCGTTTTATGTAAATATATGTTTCAGAAATTAATAGTTTTCTGTTTTGATTATCGAATGAATAATTCGTTTAAATGTTTGTTTTTACAAATATGTAAATCAAAGTGTTAAATGAATTAAAATCAAAATAAATGGGACGAGCATAATCAATGTTTTATATGGTTATATTAATCTAAGGATTAATATAAAGATACAAAACGATTAGAAGTAAAATTGGATGAAAGTTAATTTGACGAGTTAATGTGATTAACCTAAATATTACATAAGCCGGTTATGTAATCAACCAATTAAATTTATTTAATTGAGTCTATGCATGTTTGGAGTTATGGACATATTTGGACCCTCTTTTAGTCTTTTGGTATTTTTGAAATAGGGCCTGCGCGTCCTGCCTTTCTACTATCTATTGTAATTTCTCCTCTCATCTGATTCCCTTCAATTCAATTGAACTTTTCTTATAGTAGTATAGAAATTAATATGTAATTTCAAGGCGCCATGGAGAAGACGGAGGACCTAAAGAGAAATATGTAATAGTTAGTATTTCCTTAGGTTTGGCCTTTTATTCCGTCTCTGGCTCGACGGAATAATTTAAATAATGTGTCCATAACGCCAATGTATGTGAATGTATGTATGTCTGATGTATGCTAAAGCAAATCAAGACTAAGTTAGATTATGAGACTTAAATAAAATCCCTCATTAAAAAGTTAAGTAAATAAGTAAGTTATTAAAATCGGTTGCCCCTCCCTAATATTATAATTCAGTCGGCAGTACTGGGGGCCTTTGGGTTGTTGAGTAAACTCAAGCTCGGGGTCTTATGGTAACACCTGAATTATCGAAAATCATTTTTCCATGAATATGGGGTAATACTTAAATTAGATTATGATAATTGGATGAGTAAACTCATGTTGTCATAAACTAATGGGCAAAACGGTTGGGATTAATATGAATAGCATATTAGTTACTAATGTGGTTAGTAACCCAATAACCTAGGAATCACATTAGAGATGTGAGTGATTATATGAATCTACCTAATGAATGAGACTAGCTTGTTGAGTAAACTCAAGGCGAAATCTCAGGAGTTAGGATCCTAGCTCACTAAAGGATTTGTGAAATTCTTCGAATTAATATGGAGGGTTATTAATTTGGCAAAATAGTGGGAGAAATCTGAAATAAATTAAAAGGCCTATAATTTTAGATTGTTAAACTTTAAAGCAAATGAATGACATACGTTTACTCTTTCTCACTCTCAGGTTTTGTTTAAACACACACTCTTAAAATCATGACTAAAACCAATCTACAAAATATCCTTACCAATAACAAATTGAATGGTTCAAACTTCATCGACTGGTTTCGTAACCTCAAAATTGTTTTGAAGTTCGAGAAAATTGGGTATGTACTTGATACATCGATACCCCCTGTCCCTGAAGATGATGCTCCCATCGAGGAAATTGATGCTTATCAGAAGCACAAGGCTGATGATGATCATGCCGCTTGCATCATACTTGCATCGATGACGTCGGAATTACAAAGGCAACATGAGGAGATGAATGCCTATTCCATCATCATGCACCTAAAGGAATTGTTTGGGAAACAAACCAGGTGCGAACGCTACGAGATATCAAAATTGTTATATCGTTGCAGGATGCAAGAGGGCACATCTGTCATGACACATTGTGTCAAGATGATAGGCTATATTACCAAACTTTCTAGTATTGGATTTGTGATGGACAACGAATTAAGTACCGACTTGGTTCTTCAGTCCCTCCCAAAGAGTTATTCATAGTTCATCATGAACTACCAAATAAATGACTTGCAAACTTCTCTTGAAGAGCTTGCAAACATGCTCAAATCAGTTGAGCCCAATATGAAGAAAGACAAGGCCATACCGGCTCTTGTAATCGAGGGATCGAAGAAAAGAAAAGGGAACTTTCCCAATTCTAAACATCCCAAGAAAGGTAAGAAAGATGTGTCCAAGGGAAAGGAAGTTAAGAAGCCCAAAAGAGAGTGCCACTTCTGTGGTAAAGACGGGCATTGGAAGAGAAACTGCAAGGAGTATCTAGCCACCCTCAAGAAGGGAAAAGGCGGTGCTTCTACGTCTGGTATGTTCTATATTGAAATAAATACGGTTTCATTGTCTGAATCTTGGGTACTTGATACCGGATGTGGATCTCATATTTGTACAAATATGCAGGAGCTAAAGCAGACTAAGGAACTAAAGAAAGGAAGCATAAACTTGCGAGTGGGAAATGGAGCAAGAGTTGCCGCCCTCGCAATTGGAGATTATGTTTTACTTTTGCCCTCTGGGCTTGTAATAGAATTAAGGAATTGTTTATACGTTCCTGAGATGTCTCGTAACATTATTTCTATTAGCCGTCTCGTTGACGACGGTTTTCATATTTCAATAAAGAACAATAGTTGCAATTTTTATAAAGATTCGATCTTTTATTTTTCAGGAATATCACAAAATGGGATTTATGTGTTAGATGATAAAACTCTTGTTCTTGCAATTGATACCAAAAGACATAAGCTAGATAATTCAACTTACTTGTGGCATTGTCGTTTAGGCCATATAAACAAGAGACGCATGCTAAAGCTACATTCAGATGGGCTTATAGATCCAATCGATTCTGAATCATTGGAAACATGCGAATCATGTTTAAAAGGTAAAATGACAAAGACACCCTTTAGCAATAAAGGTGAGCGTGTATCAGACACTCTAGGACTCCTTCATTCAGATGTATGTGGTCCTATGTCAGTCCAAGCAAGAGGAGGATTCAGATACTTCATTAGCTTCATAGATGACCATACTCGCTATGGTTATATCTACTTAATGAGGCACAAATCAGAAGCTTTTGACAAGTTCAAATGCTTCAAGAATGAAGTGGAAAATCAATTAGGAAAGAAAATAAAAACACTTCGATCTGATCGAGGTGGCGAATATCTTTCTGATGATTTTCTGAATTATCTAACTGAATGTGGGATATGCTCACAATGGACACCTCCCTATATGCCACAACACAATGGTGTATCCGAGAGGAGAAACCGTACCCTATTAGATATGGTACGATCCATGATGAGCATGGCCTTACTTCCAAAGACGTTCTGGGGCTATGCCTTAGAAACTGCCCTCTTCACCCTAAATTGAGTACCAACTAAATCCGCTAGTTCCACGCCATATGAATTGTTCGTTGGTAGGAAACCCGTGTTCTCTTTCATAAGAGTATGGGGTTGTTCAGCATATGTCAAACGCGTTGCGTCCGACAAATTAGATTCTAAATCTGATAAATGTTTCTTCATTGGATACCCTAAGGAAACTATGGGATATTACTTCTATCATCCAGATGATCAGAAAGTGATCGTATCCAAACACACAACCTTCTTAGAGAAAGAGTTTCTCGAAGAAACACAAAAGGGAAGCGTGATTGAACTCGATGAAGTTCAAGAGGAAGAAACACCGACTGAAACAACGGAGGCGGTCGAGGTACCCGAAGAAGTCCCATTAGATGAGACTCCAGTGGCACCTATTCGTAGATCACGAAGAGTTTGTGAACTCCCAGTTAGATATGGTTTTCTAGTGGGAGATGATGACGAGGTTCCCGTATTAGACGACGAACCCAAAAACCACGAAGAGGCTCTTATTAGTCCAGATTCTAAAGCATGGCTTGAAGCCATGGATTCTGAAATGGATTCCATGTATACTAACCAAGTTTGGACTTTGGTTGATCCACCCGAAGGGATAAAACCCATTGGGTGCAGATGGATCTTCAAAAAGAAGACTGACATGGATGGAAAGGTTAGCACCTACAAGGCTAGGTTGGTAGCGAAAGGATATCGTCAAAAACAAGCTGTTGATTATGACGAAACCTTCTCTCCCGTTGCTATGTCCAAATCAATTAGAATCATGCTTGCAATTGCCGCTCATTTTGATTATGAGATTTGGCAAATGGATGTGAAAACAGCTTTCCTAAACGGAAACCTGCTTGAGGATGTATACATGATGCAACCTGAAGGTTTCATATCAAAGGATGCAAATAAAGTTTGCAAACTTCAGAGATCCATTTATGGACTCAAGCAAGCATCTAGAAGCTGGAACAAGCGTTTTGACGAAACCATAAAACAATTTGGTTTCGAACAAAATTGTGAAAAAGCTTGCATTTACAAGAAAGCAAGTGGGAGCTCACTATATGTGGACGATATACTGTTAATGGGAAATGACATTGCTCTATTACAGTCATTGAAAATATGGTTATCCGGTAACTTCTCAATGAAAGACCTTGGTGAAGCAGCCTATATACTTGGTATAAAGATCTACAGAGATAGATCGCGTAGACTGCTTGGTCTTTCACAGGCTACATACATTGAAAATGTGCTAAATCGGTTTAGCATGCTTGAATCGAAACGAGGTAACTTACCCATGGTACATGGAGTAAAGTTAAACAATCATCAATGTCCTAAAACTGATGATGACAAACGACGCATGACTGTAGTCCCGTACGCCAGCGCGATCGGTTCGATTATGTATGCTATGCTATGCACTAGACCCGACGTAGCGTTCGCGTTATCTGTAACGAGTCGTTACCAAGGGAATCCGGGAGACGAGCATTGGATTGCCGTCAAAAACATTCTTAAGTACTTGAGAAGAACTAAAGATATGTTTCTAGTGTACAGAGAAGGAGATCTGAAAATACAAGGATTTTCAGACGCTAGTCATCTCACAGATGAGAATGATTTTAAATCCCAATCAGGATACCTGTTTATCCTAAATGAGGGCGCGGTCAGTTGGAAAAGTTCCAAGCAGGGAAGCGTAGCTTTCTCTACGACCGAGTCAGAGTACATCGCTGCTACAGAAGCAGCAAAGGAAGCAGTTTGGATTAGAAAGTTCATTACAGAACTAGGTGTGGTGCCTGACATTGTCAATCCCATTACTCTGTACTGTGATAACAATGGAGCCATTGCGCAAGCAAAGGAACCACGGTCTCATAATGCATCCAAGCACTACCTAAAGTGATACCACATCATAAGAGAGATTGTGGCTAGAGGAGATGTGAGAATAGAAAGAGTACCTACAGAGGACAACGTTGCAGATCCGTTGACAAAGCCTTTAACCCAGAAAGTACATGATCGTCATTTAACTTCTACTGGGATAAGTTTTAGAAACAATTGGCTTTAGTCCAAGTGGGAGTATGTTGGGGTTTTGTGTCCTATAGTCAATTGTTGCAGGATACAAGCTTATTGTAAATGAATTGTTCTTTATATCATTTGTTTTAATGAGATATATGTTTTATAACTATATAAAGGCAATCCCTTTTAAACACTAAATAAAGTCTAATAAAAGGAAATCCGTAAGTTTGTTTAAAGTGATTATAAAGTGTTCATACAAGCATGAAGTGAGACAAAACTTTATAATAAACTAATAAACTTAAAACCACCCCCAAGTCGAGTGATATGTTTAGGATTGATATATCACTGTTGAGACTTGTATGTAACAATGTCTTCTGTCCGACAGAAAGCTGATCTCACAAGCTTCATATATACAGATATCTGGACAGTTACATAGATCCGATGAAACGTTGTTCATTAGGATTGGGGATCCGATTTGAGATAACAGGATGGGTAGATTTATCCTTGTCAACTGTTCATCTCATTGGTATTAATAGGTATAACTAATCCTCAGACTCAAAGGAATGTTAATTGGTCATCCTGAATTACTGAATGTGAGACTTTGATCCTGTGGTCCCACGATCCTTAACAGAGATGACTCTGGGGTGTGAACTGCAAAGGTTGGGTGTCACATGAAGTAATTTCAGGGTAGTTATACATTGGATTGAGCATTTATCACTCCCAATTAATGGGAGATACATCCAAGGATCGCTTGTGGAAGACTTGACTCTAAACCCTTGCAAGGTGATAGCTTAAGAGTAGAAATACAGATTTCACTTAACCTATCTTTTTGAGTTGACTCGGCCAATAACAAGTAAAACGAACGTCTCGCTATATGTGACTTGACATTACCCATAGTCATAAGATTCAGTTCAAGGATGTAGTTGATAAAGGATCGTATTATACCGTAACTAATACGGAAGGGTTAACGACAGAATCAGCCTGTCTTCTTAACGGACTCTGGGGGAATGATTACAGACTTGCCAATAACATACTCTGTACATCATTCCGTTATGCAAGGGATTAAATATAATTCTTGAAGAATTTAATTTAATAGGTTGCATACGGCCAGAAGTAGTAAGGACCTAATGGATCACACATAAGACTTGGAACCAAAAGAGAGATGGATATGATTAATAGATGGAAGCCCAATTGAGCCCAGTAAGGCCAAAATACAAGGAGGGGCCGAAATTTGTATGTATTAGTAAGGGATTGATTTTATTCCATTAATCCTAATTTGATTAGGATTATGAATTAAATTAATTGAGAGATAATTTAATTAGGAGTTTTAATTAGATTAATATTCTCCTATTATTATCCAATTAGGTTATTTATTATTATCCTAAATATATTAGATATATAGTGAGATAATAATTAGGAATCCTTTTCCGAATTAGATTCCTATTAAGTAACCTATTCCTATCTAACTAGGGTTTAGATACAAGCTAATATATATACCCCTCCCTATAGTGAATTTCGACCAAGCCCCTAAGCCTCCCCACTTGTGATTTTCGAAATTGCTTAGAGAGAGAGAGAAAAGAATTCTATTCCCCAAGTTCGTGGACAAGAATTCATATGGCATTCCATCGATTGATTAATCTTATTCATCCCTCTTTCTCCTTGATCTTGTGTTGGTTAATTAGAGACAATCTATTTTGGTTGCATCTCATAAGGGTTGATTTTATCTTAACCTCACCATATTCTACTTTGCGGTTGGAACCTCGGAGAAGAATTGTGGGCGCTTCTTTAACAACGGTAGATTGTTCATCGAAAGGTATTCCTTCTTATCCCTCTTTATATGAAATAACGATTAACGGATCCTATGGTTAAAAGGAAATAGGCTAAAATTTTTATATTTCCACTGCTATACCTTAGCCCTAATTTCCTTCACATGGCCATCTCTTTATCGTCTGTTGAGCTCCCGTCAGTGGAGTCAGCTTTCATGACAAGAGACTTTTGCTTCTTGTCCTCAGACTTCTCCTTCACCTCAAAATTCTTCATTGAGATCTCATGGGTCAGTAGAGATCCAATGAGTTCATCATACTTGTAGGTGGTCAAGTCTTGAGCTTCCTCAACAGCAGTTTTCTTGGCTTGCCAGCTTTTGGGAAGGCTCCTCAGTATCTTCTTGACTTGCTCTTCCTCAGTAAAGATCTTGCCAAGTCTTTTGAGCTCGTTGATTATGTTTGTGAATCTTGAGTTCATTTCAGAGATTCCTTCATCATCATTCATTTCAAACAGCTCGTATAACCTCATGTGCTGGTTCACCTTGGACTCTTTAACTTTGTTGGTTCCTTCGTAGGTGACCTCCAGTTTCTTCCAGATTTCCTGTGCTGACTCACAACCTGAAATTTTGTTGTACTCTGCAGCATCTAACGCACAGTGAAGCATGTTTATAGCCGAAGCATGATTTTGTAGCTTCTTGAGGTCATCTTCTGTCCATTTAGTCTCAGCTTTAACAACCGTTTGGCCGTCAATAGTTTCAACAGGAACAAATGGACCTTGGACTATAGAAAGCCATGCACTCATATTTGTTGCCTGAATGAAATTTTTCATTCTGTTCTTCCAAAAGGTGTAGTTAGACCCGAAGAACAGAGGAGGCCAAGTAATGGACAGTCCCTCAGGAAGAATCTGAGTTGTCTGATTTCTTGGGAGGAAACGAGTGCTGTTCTCAGCTATTGTGGGGATCAGCTCAAGATAGTTATATCTTGATCAGTGAGCTTTTAAGCTCTGATACCACTTGTTGGTCCCGTATAACGTGACAAGGTTAGTTCCAAGGGGGGGGATAGGAACTATTTAAAAAATTTTCCGTTAAGGCTGACTTCTTTTCTTTGAGAAAAGGTTTACATAGCGGCACTAAGTAGTTTTAAGACACAAGCTTAGTCAACTGGTGACTAAGTCTGTTTCTTTCTTGAGTCAGGAGATAGCACTCAAGTCTATTCCTGAACTCAGCTTCTTAGTGCACTCAACTCAGCGTGAGTTCGTTACTTAGTCAGTTTTATAGCAAGCAATATATAAAGGAGTTTAAAGGTTAGAAATATGTTACTCAGCAGACATATCCTGGTTCGGCCTCTCCGCCTACGTCCAGTCCCTGGAACTCGTTCCGAGCTTTTTGAATCCTCTACTAAGCTCTTTAAAGGTAGAGCATGAAACCTTTTACAACAGAACCTGAGTATACAAGAGTACCTTCCTCTATTCCTCTACTCACTCCTATAACTACCGCTGAGTACTATAACCGAGTACTCAGCTTCTCCTTTCTATTCTTCTAGAAATGATAAGTGTTTGTCCTAAACAACAATTGCTAAGACACCTTAGATGAATAAAACCACTCTAGACTTTTACACAATGATTGGAATTGGTGTAAGATTTGCTTTGCTTTTCTCACAGAACTTCAAGTATGAATTTGGTCAGCGTTTCGACTTGATTGAAGATCTGCATTGAATGAAGCATTTGAAAGGCCTATTTATAGTGACACTTCAAGCACCGGTGATTTCGAATTTCTAAATAACCGTTGGAGGCTAACGGCTTCCTGTCGCTTTCACTCAGGACGTGCTCCGTGTCATTGGCCAATGAGATTCTTATATCTGCTGTCTACGGCAGTGCTCAGCAGCTTTTCATCAGATGAACAGAATGTTTCGACATTAATAGTAAAGTCTTCCAGACAGCTTACTGCGTCTTCTGAGCTTTACCCAAAGTAGAAATACTTTGTCTCTAAGTTGGTTCTGTTCTGCTGCTGACTTGTACTTCTTGTCGTTTAACTCAGCAGCTTCATCTTGAAGCAATTGATAGAAGGCTTCTCGATCCTTCTTCATGCTGAGCTAGCGCTTTGCTTAGAACGACTGTGTTTTGTCTTCCTGGGCCGTGAGGTCTTGATCTGTTGACTTGGGCTTGACTTCCTCTTATGGGCCTTTAGGCTTTTTATCTTAATGTCTTATAAATCAATTAACTCAACATTGAACAAACACATTAGTGTGAATAAATCAAAGCATTTAAATTTAATGTGTTGGAATATTTTTATCATTCACATAAATAATTTTGTCAAATCAAAATCATGTGGAAAGGTGTTTCAACAAGTATCACTCCGAGATCGGGTGTGCATAAACTATTAAGGAAAATAAAAGTAAAGAAAAATATAAACAAGAAAGAATGTTGTTAGTATATAAACAAAGTATAAACAATTTATACAAAAAGAATGCCTAGACTAACAATAAAACGCTTTGGTCTAATATTGCAAGAAAATATAAATCCCCGGCAACGGCGCCAAAAACTTGATGGGCGTAGATCTAATAGTGTGCTAAAGTATTATGATAAGTGTTATGAGTGTGTTAAATGCTATGGTTATGGATGTGATTTTTCCTTGTGCTTTCAAACTCTACTAGACGATACTACGTAGGGGCAAGTGTACCCCGTCGGATCAAGTAACAATCCGGTTAAGACCGGGTATCGAATCCACGGGATTTATATCTACAAGTATTAAACTACTCGACTCTATTCGTTATCTAGGCGGTGAATACTTTAGGTTGGTTTGGGTGACAAGTACAAACTACTCCTAAACTATGGTGAGACAGACTTGTATAACTGAACTCTACGAACTATGATAAGTTATAATTATAATAAACAAAGACTCCGAACATATACGATTGATACTTTACTCTTGCAAAGACGACTATGTGTAGACGGACCGCACCATGAAGTACTTAGATGACGTGGTTCCTGGTCAAGGTGTGTCTAATTCTGGGGATCAGAAACTAGGGCTCGTAAGTTCTGTGGCTTATCAATTCCTACGGTTTCCGGAATGTTACTCTCGGTAGGGCAGCACCTATATGAATCCCTAAAGATAACCCGTCCCTACGGGTCGTCGGAAATCGTGTCTCCCCTACACAATAATCAATTAAGAATATCAAAACAAGTAGCAAATATCAACACGTATAAAGAACGGAAATTGCAAATCATATATTATAAATATGGAATGAAAAGAATATGAGTACAACCAAGCCTAGTACATAGGAAGAGTGCAAGCTAATTAGCAAGTAAAAGGGAAGAATCGGTCCTTAGAACTAGCTAACCGGACTCAAAGCCGTCACCTAGGTCTTGGAGGTGGAACTTCTCGAGCTTGGTGGAAGAGGGTGAAGCGGAACTTCGGCGGAATGGCAGAACAAATGAACAAGCTCTCAAAGTGGTAGAGTTTAGCTATACAAAATTCTGAATGAGGAAATGAGTGCTAATCACTCTTATTTATACACATCAAGCTCGGGGGTAAAATCGTAATTACACAAGTTACAAACAAGAATTCACACTATTTTTGCAGGTTTCACAAGGTACGCCTCGCGTAGAAGGTGGTATGCTCCGCGTATCTGCAAAATCAACCCATTCGGTTGATAATTTCTTCCTCGTGGACTAGATTTAGACTTGTTGACTCAACCAAGCCCCGTGTAAACTGGGATACGCTCCGCGTGGTTGAGCTCCTAGAACTTATTTGCTCGAAATATGCCTTGTACGCTTCGCGTGGTCTGGGTTACGCCTCGCGTAAGTGAGTGTTGAAACACCTTTCCACATAATTTTGATTTGACAAAATTGTTTAAGTATAATTAAAATATATTCTAAACACACTAAGTTTAAATGCTTTGATTTATTCTACTAATGTGTTTGTTCAATGTTGAGTTAAATTGTTTATAAGACACAAGATTAAAAGGCCCAAGCCCAATACGGAAGTCAAAGCCCAAGTCAAACAGTTTAAGGCAACTCGGCCTGCGTATGTCAAAACGCTATCGTTATGTACAAAACGCAGCTCAGCAAGAGAAGGATCTAGAAGACCTTCAAGGAACAACTTCGGAACGAAGCTGCTGAGTTGATTCGACAAACAGTACAACACAGCAGCTGGCTAAGAACAACTTCAAGACAAAGTATTTCTACTTTGGGTAAAGTTCAGAAGACACAGTATGTTGTCTAGTTGACATTACCATAAATGGAGAGACACTCTGCCAAGCTGACCAAAAGCTGACCGAAGACAGAAGATACTCAAATCTGATTGGCCGAGAGCTCTGAGCAAGTCAGGATGACAACGACAGGAAGCCGTTTCCCTCCAACGGTTATTTCGAAATTCGAAATGACCGATGTCTCAGACGTCTCTATAAATAGTGCCATCAGTTGCTTCATTCAATAGAGAACTTGATCAAGCCATTACGCTGACCAAATTTCTACGCAAAGTTCTCCAAGAAAAAGCAAAGCAATCTTACACTATATTTCATATCTTTTGTGTAAAAGTCTAGAGTGATTATTCAATCATCTAAGGTGTCTTAGCAATCATTGTTTAGGACAAACACTTATCATTTCTAGAGATTAGAAAGGAGAGGCTGAGTACTCGGTTATAGTACTCAGCGAGAGATTAGGATTGAGTAGAGGTATAGAGGAAGGCACTCAGTAGAGAATTCGAAATCTCGGAACGTGTTCCGAGGACAGGACGTAGGCTTGGAGGCCGAACCTGGATAAATCTGCTGAGTAACATATTTCTAACCTTTAACTCCTTTACATATTTATTGCTTGCTTAAACAAAAACTGACCAAGTAAAGAGGTCAAGCTGAGTTGTGCGCGTTGAATATCCGAGCTCAGGAATAGACTCTAAGTGCTATCTCCTGACTCAAGTAAAGAAACTGACCTAGTCACTAGTTGACTAAGCCAGTATCTTCTTAGTCACTCAGCGCCGCTGTCCAAACCTTTTTCTCACGAAAAAGAAGTCTGCCCTAGCTTAAATTTTTTGAATAGTTCCTAACCCCCCCCCCCCCCTTAGAACTATACTTGTAACGTTATAAGGGACCAACAAGTGGTATCAGAGCTTAAAAGCTCACTGTAAAAGGTTTAACCACCTTGAGCTGATCCCCACTATGGGCGAAAACAGCACTCGGTTTCTCCCAGGAAACCAAACAACTCAGATCTTACTTGAGGGGCTGTCCATTACTCGGCCTCCCCTATTCTTCGGGTCTAACTACACCTTCTGGAAGAATAGGATGAAAAATTTCATTCAGGCTACAAATATGAGTGCCTGGCCATCCATAGTCCAAGGTCCATTTGTACCTGTCGAAGTTGTGGCTGGCCAAACAGTTGTTAAAGCTGAGGCCAAATGGACAGAGGATGATCTCAAGAAGCTACAAAATCATGCTTCGGCTATAAATATGCTTCACTGTGCGCTCGATGCTGCAGAATATAATAAAATCTCAGGTTGTGAGTCGGCGCAAGAGATCTGGAAGAATCTGGAGGTCACCTACGAAGGAACCAATAAAGTAAAGGAGTCCAAGGTGAACCAGCAGATGAGACTGTACGAGCTGTTCGAAATGAACAATGATGAGGGTATATCTGACATGAATGCAAGGTTTACCAACATCATCAATGAGCTCAAGAGACTTGGGAAGATCTTCACTGAGGAAGAACAAGTCAAAAAGATACTCAGGAGTCTTCCTAAAGACTGGCAAGCAAAGAAGACCGCTGTTGAGGAAGCTCAGGACTTAACCACCTACAAATATGACGAACTCATCGGCTCGTTGCTGACCCATGAGATATCAATGAAAAACTTCGAGGTGAAGGAAAAGTCTGAAGACAAGAAGCAGAAATCTCTTGTCATGAAAGCTGACTCCACTGATGGGAGCTCAACAGATGATGATGAGATGGCTATGTTCACAAGGAAGATGAAAAGGCTGTTCAGAAAGAATGACAAATACTCTAAGAAGCCTTACAGAAAGTTTGATAAGTATAAAGCTGAGTCCAGCGACAGCAAATACAAGAAAGACAACTCAAAGCCCATTACATGCTTTGAATGTCATCAAACTGGGCATATCAAGTCAAGCTGCCCTACGCTGAGGAAAGATAAGAAGAACGGCAAAAAAGGCAATGGTGGCTACATGGAGCGACAGTGATGAGTCTTCATCAACAGAAGCTGAGGCCACTGAGTTGGCAAAGATATGCTTCATGGCTGACGAACTTGCTGAGCCGTGCGTCTCTGAGCATGCTGACCCCTCCATTGCATCTGATGATGAGGAGCAATCAAATGAGGTAAGCCTGAGGTGTGCTGAGAAGTCAAAGATGTGGTATATTGACAGCGCATGCTCGAGGCACATGACTAGTGATGAAACTCAGTTCATCACATTTGAGCGTAAACGAGGTGGAAGCGTAAGTTTTGGAGACAACAAAAAGGGTAAGATAGTAGGGTCAGGAACCATCGGAGGTAATCCTACTATTGAGTCAGTCTCCCTAGTCAGCGGACTCAAATATAACTTACTCAGCGTAGCTCAGCTATGTGACAATGGGAGAAAAGTTATATTTGATGCTACTGGATGTAAAATATACGAGGAAAAAACAAATGAGTTAATTTTAACTGCCCCTCGGATTGATAATGTCTTTATGCTAGACTTGGAGAAAAAGTTTTCAAAAACTGTATGCTTAGTTTCAAAGGAAGAAAATTCCTGGCTATGGCACAGGAGACTTGGTCATGTAAGCATGGACCTCCTGGCCAAATTAGCAAGAAAGCAATTGGTTGAGGGACTACCTGAACTTAGATTTGAAAAAGATCAATTATGCCACGCTTGCCAAGCTGGAAAACAAACCAAACAATCTTTTCATAGCAAAAACATTGTCTCAACTAAGCGTCCGTTAGAATTACTACACTTGGATCTCTTCGGTCCAGTCCAGCTGTTGAGTCTGGGTGGAAGAAGATTTTCCTTGGTCATTGTAGATGACTTCTCTCGGTACACTTGGGTCATCTTGCTGCGTAGCAAGGATGAGACCTTTGAGACATTTTCAAATTTGGTTAGAAAACTTGAAAATGATAAAGACCTAAAACTAGCTCACATCCGAAGTGATAATGGTGGAGAATTCAAAAACCAACAGTTTGTTGAATTCTGTGAAGCCAGCGGCATTGACCATAACTTTTCTGCTCCTAGAACGCCTCAACAAAATGGGGTTGTTGAAAGGAAGAACAGAACACTGGTTGAAATAGCCAGGACAATGCTAAGTGAGCATAGGCTTCCAAAGCACTTTTGGGGAGAAGCTGTTAACACAGCATGCTATATTCTTAATAGGGCTCTTGTTAGACCTATACTAAAGAAAACCCCCTACGAGCTTTGGAAAGGACAAAAGCCCAACATTGGATACTTTCGTGCCTTTGGCTGTAAATGTTTTATTTTAAACACTAAAGATAGCCTAGCTAAATTTGATTCAAAAGCTGATGAAGCTATCTTTTTAGGCTACTCAACAAACAGCAAAGCATACAGAGTTTTCAATAAACGAACTCAAGTTTTAGAAGAGTCAGTACATGTTGAGTTCGACGAAACTAACCCTGCAGGAAGATATCTGCTGAGTCATTCCCTCAAGGGCTGACCAAAGGTAAAAGTGAACCAAATATTGTTTTCACTGACCAGTCTTCACCTGCAGAGATTGTTGAAACACAGACAACACAAGACATCAATCTACCCAAAGAGATAAGGATTCCAAGAGGGCACTCAGAGAGTGCAATCCTTGATGCCGCTGAGAATACCCTGATGACAAGAAACCAACTCAGGAGGTACCTCAGCAATGTAGCCTTCGTCTCAGTTCAGGAACCTAAGAACTTCGCTGATGCTGAGGAAGATGAATTCTGGATGAGCGCAATGCAAGAGGAACTTGACCAATTCAGAAGAAATGATTTATGGGAGCTAATGCCACATCCAAGGAGTCAGAAGACCATTGGAACAAGATGGGTCTTCCGCAACAAGCTGGATGAGCAAGGAAACGTAGTCAGGAACAAAGCAAGGCTTGTAGCTCAGGGCTACAGTCAGCAAGAAGGTATTGACTACGGTGAGACCTTTGCCCCAGTGGCAAGGCTAGAGGCTATTAGGATTTTATGTGCATATGCATCTTACATGAACTTTAAACTGTTTCAAATGGATGTTAAGAGTGCATTCCTTAATGGAGTTATAAACGAGGAAGTTTATGTTAATCAACCTCCAGGGTTTGAGGATCCAAAATTCCCAAACCACGTTTATAAACTCAAAAAGGCTCTGTATGGCCTCAAGCAAGCACCACGTGCTTGGTATGAGAGATTGGCCAGTTTCCTGCTGACTAGAAACTATGTCAGGGGTAAAGCTGATACAACCTTATTCATTAAGAGAAAGGGTAAAGATACCCTGCTAGCTCAAATATATGTTGATGATATTATTTTCGGTGCTACTAATGAGTCAATGTGCAAGGAATTTAGCAAGCAAATGCAGACTGAGTTTGAAATGTCTATGATGGGAGAACTCAACTTCTTCCTTGGACTTCAAATCAAACAAGGAAAGAATGACATCTTCATCAGTCAAGCTAAATATGCCAAGGAGATATTGAAGAAATATGATCTTGAAAATTGCAAGCCAATATCCACTCCTATGGGCACTGACACTATCCTCTGCGCTGACGAGAATGGCTTGTACGCTTCGCGTGGTTTGGGTTACGCCCCGCGTAAGTGAGTGTTGAAACACCTTTCCACATAATTTTGATTTGACAAAATTGTTTAAGTATAATTAAAATATATTCTAAACACACTAAGTTTAAATGCTTTGATTTATTCTACTAATGTGTTTGTTCAATGTTGAGTTAAATTGTTTATAAGACACAAGATTAAAAGGCACAAGCCCAATACGGAAGTCAAAGCCCAAGTCAAACAGTTTAAGGCAACTCGGCCCGCGTATGTCAAAACGCTGTCGTTATGTACAAAACGCAACTCAGCAAGAGAAGGATCTAGAAGACCTTCAAGGAACAACTTCGGAACGAAGCTGCTGAGTTGATTCGACAAACAGTACATGACAGCATCTGGCTAAGAACAACTTCCAGACAAAGTATTTCTACTTTGGGTAAAGTTCAGAAGACACAGTATGTTGTCTAGTTGACATTACCATAAATGGAGAGACACTCTGCCAAGCTGACCAAAAGCTGACCGAAGACAGAAGATACTCAAATCTGATTGGCTGAGAGCTCTGAGCAAGTCAGGATGACAACGACAGGAAGCCGTTTCCCTCCAACGGTTATTTTGAAATTCGAAATGACCGATGTCTCAGACGTCTCTATAAATAGTGCCATCAGTTGCTTCATTCAATAGAGAACTTGATCAAGCCATTACGATGACCAAATTTCTACGCAAAGTTCTCTAAGCAAAAGCAAAGCAATCTTACACTATATTTCATATCTTTTGTGTAAAAGTCTAGAGTGATTATTCAATCATCTAAGGTGTCTTAGCAATCATTGTTTAGGACAAACACTTATCATTTCTAGAGATTAGAAAGGAGAGGCTGAGTACTCGGTTATAGTACTCAGCGAGAGATTAGGATTGAGTAGAGGTATAGAGGAAGGCACTCTTGTTATACTCAGTTGCTAAGATTGTAAAAGGTTTGATGCTCTACCGTTAAAAAGCTCAGTAGAGAATTCAAAATCTCGGAACGTGTTCCGGGGACAGGACGTAGGCTTGGAGGCCGAACCTGGATAAATCTGCTGAGTAACATATTTCTAACCTTTAACTCCTTTACATATTTATTGCTTGCTTAAACAAAAACTGACCAAGTAAAGAGGTCAAGCTGAGTTGTGCGCGTTGAATATCCGAGCTCAGGAATAGACTCTAAGTGCTATCTCCTGACTCAAGTAAAGAAACTGACCTAGTCACTAGTTGACTAAGCCAGTATCTTCCTAGTCACTCAGCGCCGCTGTCCAAACCTTTTTCTCACGAAAAAGAAGTCTGCCCTAGCTTAAAATTTTTGAATAGTTCCTAACCCCCCCTTGGAACTATACTTGTAACGTTATAAGGGACCAACAGTGAGTTCCTGGAACTTTTGTCTTCAATTCACACAGGAGACACTCCGCGTAGCTGATGTTGACCATGTGGGAATGCTCAGTTGACTGTCGTGTATTGAGGGGCATTATTCTACGCACCGCGTTCCTTGTTTTACGCCCCGCGTATCCGAGAGTTAGTGCTTGAGTGTTTTCTTCTTTGTACCTGAAAAATACGATCTTCGAGAACCGAGTTAGTTTGATGTTTATTTTTCAAAAATTAATCAAAAACTAAAGAAATCAACTAAAAATGTAAAATTGATTTTTATTTCGTAATTTATTTGAAAACATACTATTTTTATAATTAAACTTATTTATTAAGCTCGAAATTAAACCATAAATCACACTAAAAGATAGGGACAAAATGCCCCTATCATTCTCCCCAAACTCGAGTTTAATATCACATGCCTTCAATTCTTAAGTTATCTACCTAAGTAATGATTTTAGTATTTCTTCAAAAGTAGGGTCTAGATGCAAACTTTAGCTCATGCTTTTACAGATACAGGGATTGTGTCCTACACTTAAACTAGTTGTCATGCACTTTTAGATTCAGTTCTCAGCCCTCAAAAACAAATAACGAAGTTTAGATTCGAAGGAGGTTCACAGTTTTAGGTCCTAAACATGCAAAAACTTAAATAAAGCATAAATAAAACCCGAAAACGCTAAACTAAACTAGACACGACGCAACAAAAATTTAAAAAATATACAAATTTTTGGTAAGTTTGTCTACCCCTCCTCCTCACACTTAAATTATGCAATAAGTTCCAACATTGCATCTAAAACCATAAAACACATGTGCAAAAAGTTAGGGTGGAGAAGACAACTTACTGATCGGTCGGGGGATACGGCCATGGCATGTTATAGCGCTCGCAGTAGTCTACCGCTATGTACTCGAGACTGGTTTGGGAATTTTAGAAAAGAGAGGATTTGAATACCAGAAATTTCTAAGCGTAAAGAGGTACAAGTGGGAATTCGTCCACTATTTATAGAGGTGTCGAGTTGATCTGAAGCGTTAAGGTGGCGATTTGACCTCGAGATACTCAACCGACAATGATTCTGGCATTTATGACACAATCGGCGCATGTATTTTCTAATTATTACGCTTACGTCATCCTAGGTGGCTATTTAATTCGCGTGTGTAACATTAATTGTGCAATGGATCTTTACTCAGTGTTAAGAATTCTAAACGTTTAATGTTCTGAGTAGTCAGTTTTACGCAAAGGAATTATTCGTGTGCTTAGTAACTCAGCTTAAGATAACCACTCAGCGTGTATATCTACTCAGCATGTAATAGTTATTGATTTAGCACAGATCACTCAGCATGGTAATCAACTCAGTATGCATATATCATATATTATACTTGGAATTTATTGAAGAGGATTAAACATACCAATGGCTTCTCTAAGTATGTTGAATTGCTCACGAGCCAGTGGCTTTGTTAAGATATCAGCAAGCTGCTCATCTGTTGGGACATAGGTCAACTTGATCTCTCCCTTGAGTACATGATCTCTGATGAAGTGATGTCTTATGCTGACGTGCTTCATCCTGCTGTGCTGGATTGGGTTCTTTGATAGGTCAATGGCACTCTTATTGTCACATTTGACTTCAATTGTTTTAGTCTGAACACCATAATCTTCTAGCTGTTGCTTAATCCAGAGGACTTGAGCAACACAGCTTCCAGCAACAACGTACTCAGCTTCAGTGGTTGACAGGGTTACTGACGATTGCTTCTTACTGAACCAAGACACAAGACAGCTTCCAAGGAAGTAACATCCTCCTGTGGTGCTTTTTCGTTCAAGATTGTCTCGTGCATAGTCAGCGTCAGTGTATCCAATGAGTGTGAAATCATAAGTATTGGGATACCATAAACCTGCATTCACTGAGCCTTACAAATATCTAAGGATTCTTTTTACAGCTATGTAATGAGATTCCTTAGGGTTAGATTGATATCTAGCACAATAACATATTGAGAGATGAAATGTCCGGCCTACTAGCAGTTAAGTAGAGTAGAGAGCCAATCATACCTCGGTACAATTTGCTGTCTACTGACTTACCATTTTCGTCAGCGCAGAGGACAGTGTCAGTGCCCATAGGGGTAGATATTGACTTGCAGTTCTGAAGTTCATACTTCCTCAATATCTCCTTAGCATACTTAGTTTGACTGATGAAGATGCCATTTTTCCCTTGTTTGATTTGAAGTCCAAGGAAGAAGTTGAGTTCTCCCATCATTGACATTTCAAACTCAGTCTGCATCTGCTTACTAAATTCCTTGCACATGGACTCATTAGTGGCACCAAAAATAATGTCATCAACATATATCTGAGCCAGTAGGGTATCTTTACCCTTCCTCTTAATGAATAAGGTTGTATCAGCTTTACCTCTGACATAATTTCTAGTCAGCAGGAAACTGGTCAGCCTCTCATACCAAGCACGTGGTGCTTGCTTGAGACCATATAGAGCCTTTTTAAGTTTATAAACGTGGTTTGGGAACTTGGGATCCTCAAACCCTGGAGGCTGATTAACATAGACTTCCTCGTTTATAACTCCATTAAGGAATGCACTCTTAACATCCATTTGAAATAATTTAAAGTTCATATAACTTGCATATGCACATAAAATTCTTATAGCCTCTAGCCTTGCCACTAGGACGAAGGTCTCACCGTAGTCAATACCTTCTTGCTGGCTATAGCCCTGAGCTACAAGTCTTGCTTTGTTCCTGACCACGTTCCCTTGTTCATCTAGCTTGTTGCAGAAGACCCATCTTGTTCCTATGGTCTTCTGGCTTCTTGGATTTGGCACTAAGTCCCACACTTCATTTCTTCTGAACTGATCAAGTTCTTCTTGCATTGCACTCATCCAGAACTCATCGTGCTCAGCTTCAGAGAAGTTCTTTGGTTCCTGAACCGAGACGAATGCTACGTTACTGAGGTATCTCCTAAGTTGATTTCTTATCATCAGGGTGTTTTCAGCAGCATCAAGAATGGCACTCTCTGAGTGTCCTCTTAGTATTCTGATCTATTTTGGTAGAGTGATGTCTTCAGCTGGTTGTGTTTCAACAATCTCTGCAGGTATAGATTGGTCAGTGAAAACAATTTGAGTTTCGCTTTTACCTTTGGTCAGCCCTTGAGGTAGTAACTCAGCGGCTCTTTCTTGGTCAGCAGGTGCTGAGTATGGATCATCCTCCGTCGGCTGCTTATCTTTTCCTGCAGGGTTAGTTTCATCGAACTCAACGTGTACTGAGTCTTCTAAGACCTGAGTTCGTTTATTGAAAACTCTATATGCTTTGCTGTTTGTTGAGTAGCCTAAAAAGATAACTTCATCAGCTTTTGAATCAAACTTAGCAAGGCTGTCTTTAGTATTTAGAATAAAACATTTACAGCCGAAGGCAGTAAAGTATCCAATGTTGGGTTTTCATCCTTTCCAAAGTTCGTAGGGAGTCTTCTTTAATATGGGTCTGACTAGAGCCCTATTAAGTATGTAGCACGCTGTGTTGATAGCTTCTCCCCAAAAGTACTTTGGAAGCTTATGCTCACTCAGCATTGTCCTGACTATTTCAACCAAGGTTCTGTTTTTCCTCTCAACTACCCCATTCTATTGAGGCGTTCTAGGAGCAGAAAAATTATGGTCAATGCCGCTGGCTTTACAGAATTCAACAAACTGTTGGTTTTTGAATTCTCCACCATTATCACTTCGGATGTGAGCTAACTTTAGGTCTTTATCATTTTCAAGTTTTCTTACTAATGTTGAAAATGTCTCAAAGGTTTCATCCTTGCTACTCAGCAAGATGATCCAAGTGTACCGAGAAAAGTCATCTACAATGACCAAGGAAAATCTCCTACCACCCAAGCTCAGCGGCTGGACTGGTCCGAAGAGATCCAAGTGTAGCAACTCGAGTGGACGCTTGGTTGAGACAATGTTTTTACTATGAAAAGATGTTTTAGTTTGTTTTCCAGCCTGACAAGCATTGCATAATTGATCCTTTTCGAAATTAAGTTCTGGCAGTCCCTCAACTAATTGCTTTCTTACTAGTTTGGCCAGGAGGTCCATGCTTACATGACCAAGTCTCCTGTGCCATAGCCAGGAATTTTCTTCCTTTGACACTAAGCATACATTTTTTGAAAATTTCTTTTCCAAATTCAGCATAAAGACATTATCAATACGAGGGGCAGTTAAAATCAATTCATTTGTTTTTCCCTCGAGTATTTTACATCCAGTGTCATCAAATATAACTTTTCTCCCGTTATCACATAGCTGAGCTACGCTGAGTAAGTTATATTTAAGTCCACTGACTAGGGAGACTGAATCAATAGTAGGATTACCACCAATGGTTCCTGACCCTACTATCTTACCCTTTTTGTTGTCTCCGAAACTTACGCTTCCACCTCGTTTACGCACAAGTGTGATGAACTGAGTTTCATCACCAGTCATATGCCTCGAGCATGCGCTGTCAATGTACCACATTTTTGACTTCTCAGCACACCTCAGGCTTACCTGCAATATAGCTAGTTATCTTTGTTGGGGTTTAGTGTCCTATAGACAATTGTTCTAGGATACAAACTTAATGTAAATGAATTGTTCTTTATATCATTTGTTTTAATGAGATATATGTTTTATAACTATATAAAGGCAATCCCTTTTAAGCACTAAATAAAGTCTAATAAAAGGAAATCCGTAAGTTTATTTAAAGTGATTATAAAATGTTCATACAAGCATGAAGTGAAACAAAACTTTATAATAAACTGATAAACTTAAAACCACCCCAAGTCAAGTGATATGTTTGGGATTGATATATCACTGTTGAGACTTGTATGTAACAATGTCTTCTGTCCGACAGAAAGCTGATCTCACAAGATTCATATATACAGATATCTGGACAGTTACATAGATCCGATGAAAAGTTGTTCATTAGGATTGGGGATCCGATTTGAGATAACAGGATGGGTAGATTCATCCTTGTCACCTGTTCATCTCATTGGTATTAATAGGTATAACTAATCCTCAGACTCAAAGGAATATTAATTGGTATTTTGGATTACGAAATGTGACGCTTTGACTCTGGTGAAACACGATCCTTAACAGAGATGACTCTGGGGTGTGAACAGTAGACGTTGGGTATCACAGGAAGTGATTGTAGGATCGTTATATATTGGATTGAGCATTTATCACTCCCGATAAACGGGAGATACATCCAAGGATAACTTGTGGAAGACTCGACTCTAAATCCTTGCAAGGTGATAGCTTAAGACTTGAAATACAGATTTCACTTAACCTATCTTTTTGAGTTGACTCGGCCTGTACAAGTAAAACGAACGTCTCGCTATATGTGACTTGACATCATCCATAGTCATAAGATTCAGTTCAAGAATGTAGTTGATAAAGGATCGAATTATACTGTAACTAATATGGAAAGGTTAACGACAGAATCAACCTGTCTTCTTATAGCTCTGGGGGAATGATTACGGACTTGCTAATCACATACTATGTACATCATTCCGTTATGCAAAGATTAAATATAATTCTTTGAAAATTATTTAATAACATTGCATACGGCTAGAAGCAATAAGAACCTAATGGGTAACACATAAGACTTGGAACCTAAAAGAGAGATAGATGTTAATTAATTGATGGAAGCCCAATTGAGCCCAATAAGGCCCATGGACCAAGGGGGGTCGAAATTCATGTAATGAAATACATGAATAATTAATTTGATTTTGTTAATCCTAATTAGATTAGGATTATGAATTAAATTAATTAAGAGATAAATAAGTTAGGAGTTTTAATTAGATTATAATACTCATATTATTATCCAATAAGGTTATTATTATTATCCTTAATATATTAGATATATAATGAGATAATAATTAGGAATTCTATTCCGAATTAAATTCCTATTCAGTAACCTAATTCTATCTAACTATGGATTAGATACAAGAGATTATAAATACCCCCTCCCTTAGGATTTTCGAAACCCAACAAGTGCAAACCCTATTCAGATTTTCGAAATCCCTATAGTGCAAGAGAGAGAAAATTTCGACACCCCAGTTCGATGACGAGATTTTCTACGGCTTCCTTCCGATCAATTGATTTCATCTATTTCTTTTATCCTTGATCTTGTGTTGATTAATTAGAGGCAATCTACTTTGGTTGCTATTCAACGGTTGATTCTAAATTAATCTTCCCGTGTTTTATTTCGTGTTTGGGAACTCGGAGAAGAGTTGTGGGCACTTCATTAACAACGGTAGATTGATCATCAAAAGGTAATTCTTCTTATCCCTCTTTATATGAAATAACGATTAACGGATCCTATGGTTAATGGAAATAGGTTAAAATTTTATATTTCCGATGCTATACCTTAGCCTAATTTCCAACAGTGGTATCAGAGCCATCGTTAAATCCGTTATTTCATATATGAAAATTTAGAAGTTTTTCAATAGGTTTGAATAAATATTTATAGTTAGGATTAATTAACAAATTGTTTTGATTAATTGATTCTAAAGATAAATAAGTTTTAATTAATTGTTAATTAAAATAGATTATGCGTATGTTCCTAATTATTTTGGTTGATAATCATTATAACGAAATCTATTAGTTTTATAGTTAGATTGATAAAATCAGGTTTATTAATTATAAAGATAAAACGGAAATCTATAGTAGGTTTTCCTATTTTCTGAAAATCATTTTAAAACCGTTTTAGAACTGATATATATATATATTTAAAATTGTTATTATAAAAAAAAATACGACAGCAGCCCGAGTCGCGCCTTGCGGCGCGACTGGCCGCTGTCGCGCGGCTGCTGCCTCGCGGCAGCAGCCGCGTGCGGCGCCTGGCCGCCGCTGCTGCCAATCGGTAGCAGCCCACTCTCGAATGAAAATTTGTTTAAATGTTTGTTTTACCAATTTGTAAATCAAAATGTTAAATGAATTAAAATCAAAATAATTGGAACGTGCATAATTAAAGTTTTGTATAGTTATATTAATCTAAAAATTAATATAAAAGATACGAAACTATTAGAAGTAAAATTGGATGAAAGTTAATTTGATAAGTTAATGTGATTAACATAAATATTACATAAGATAGTTATGTAATCAACCAATTAAATTTATTTAATTGAGTCTGTGCATGTTTGGAGTTATGGACATATTTGGATCCCATTTTAGTCTTTTGGTATTTTTGAAATAGGGTCTGCGAGACCTGCCTTTCTACTATCTATTGTAATTTCTCCTCTCATCTGATTCCCTTCAATTCAATTGAAGTTTTCTTTAGTAGTATAGAAATTAATATGTAATTTCAAAGCGCCATGGAGAAGACGGAGGACCTAAAGAGAAATATGTAATAGTTAGTATTTCCTTAGGTTTGCCCTTTTATTCCGTTTCTGGCTCGACGGAATAATTTAGATGATATGTCCATAACGCCAATGTATGTGAATGTATGTGTCTGATGTATGCTAAAGCAAATCAAGACTAAGTTAGATTATGAGACCTAAAATAAAATCCCTCATTAAAAAGTTAAGTAAATAAACAAGTTATTAAAATCGGTTGCCCCTCCCTAATATTATAATTCAGCCGGCAGTGCTGGGGGCCTTTGGGTTGTTGAGCAAACTCAAGCTCGGGGTCTTTTCGGTAACACCTGAATTATCGAAAATTACTTTTCATGAATATGGGGTAATACTTAAATTAGATTATGATAATTGGATGAGTAAACTCATGTTGTCATAAACTAATGGGCAAGATGGTTGGGATTAATGTGAATAGCATATTAGTTACTAATGTGGTTAGTAACCCAATAACCTAGGAATCACATTAAAGATGTGATTAATTACATGAATCTACCTAACAAATGAGACTAGCTTGTTGAGCAAACTCAAGGCGAAATCTCAGGAGTTAGGATCCTAGCTCACTAAAGGATTTGTGAAATTCTTCGAATTAATATGGAGGGCTATTAATTTGGCAAAATAGTGGGAGCAATCTAAAATAAACTAAAAGGCCTATAACTTTAGATTGATATACTTTAAGCAAATGAATGACATACGTTTACTCTTTCTCACTCTCAGGTTTAATTAAACGCACTCTTAAAATCATGACTAAAACCAATCTGCAAAACATTCTTACCGATAACAAATTGAATGGTTCAAACTTCACCGACTGGTTTCGTAACCTCAAAATTGTTTGAAGTTCGATAAGATAGGGTATGTACTTGATACAATGATACCCCCTATCCTTGCTGATGATGCTCCCATTGAGGAAATTGATGCTTACCAGAAGCACAAGGCTGATGATGATCATGCCGGATGCATCATACTTGCATCGATGACACCGGAATTACAAAGGCAACATGAGGAAATGGATTCCTATTCCATCATCATGCACCTAAAGGAATTGTTTGGGAAACAAACCAGGTGCGAACGCTATGAGATATCCAAGTTGCTATATCGTTGCAGGATGCAAGAGGGCACATCTGTCATGACACATTGTGTCAAGATGATTGGCTACATTACCAAACTTTCTAGTATTGGATTTGCGATGGATAACGAATTAAGCATAGACTTAATTCTTCAATCCCTCCCAGAGAGTTATTCACAATTCATTATGAACTATCAGATGAATGACTTGCAAACCTCTCTTGAAGAGCTTGCAAATATGCTCAAGTCAGTTGAGCCCAATATGAAGAAAGACAAAGCCATACCGGCTCTTGTCATTGAGGGATCAAAGAAAAGGAAAGGGAATTATCCCAATCCTAAATATCCCAAGAAAGGTAAGAAAGTCGTGCCCTACAAAGCTAAGGGAAAGGAAGTGAAGAAGCCCAAAGGAGAGTGCCACTTCTGTGGTAAAGACGGGCATTGGAAGAGGAACTGCAAGGAGTACCTAGCCTCCCTCAAGAAGGGAAATGGCGGTGCTTCAACATCTGGTATGTTTTATATTGAAATAAATATAGTTTCACAGTCTGAATCTTGGGTACTTGATACCGGATGTGGATCTCATATTTGTACAAATATGCAGGAGCTAAAACAGACTAAGGAACTAAAGAAAGAAAGCATAAACTTGTGAGTAGGAAATGGAGCAAGAGTTGCCACCCTCGCAATTGGAGATTATGTTTTAAATTTGCCCTCTGGGCTTGTAATAGAATTAAGGAACTGTTTGTACGTTCCGCAAATGTCTCGTAACATTATTTCTATTAGCCGTCTTGTTGACGACGGTTTTCACATTTCAATAAAAGACAAGAGTTGCAATTTTTATAAAGATTCGATCTTTTATTTTTCAGGAATATCACAAAATGGGATTTATGTGTTAGATGACAAAATTCCTGTTTTTGCAATTGATACCAAAAGACATAAGCTAGATAATTCAACTTACTTGTGGCATTGTCGTTTAGGCCATATAAACAAGAGACGCATGCTAAAGCTACATTCAGATGGGCTTATAGATCCAATCGATCCCAAATCATTGGAAACATGCGAATCATGTTTAAAAGGTAAAATGACAAAGACACCCTTTAGCAATAAAGGTGAGCGTGTATCAGACACTCTAGGACTCATTCATTCAGATGTATGCGGTCCTATGTCAGTCCAAGCAAGAGGAGGATTTAGATTCTTCATAAGCTTCATAGATGACCATACCCGATATGGTTACATCTACTTGATGAAGCACAAATCAGAAGCTTTTGAGAAATTCAAATGCTTCAAGAATGAAGTAGAAAATCAATTAGGAAAGAAAATAAAGACGCTTCGATCTGATCGAGGTGGCGAATATCTTTCAGATGATTTTGTGAATTATCTAACTGAATGTGGGATATGCTCACAATGGACACCTCCCTATACACCACAACACAATGGTGTATCCGAGAGGAGAAACCTTACCCTACTAGATATGGTACGATCCATGATGAGCATGGCCTTACTTCCAAAGACGTTCTGGGGCTATGCCTTAGAAACTGCCCTCTTCACCCTAAATCGAGTACCAACTAAATCCGCTAGTTCCACACCATATGAATTGTTCGTTGGTAGGAAACCCGTGTTTTCATTTATGAGAGTATGGGGTTGTTCAGCATTTGTCAAACGCATTGCCTCCGACAAACTAGATTCGAAATCTGATAAATGTTTCTTCATTGGATACCCTAAGGAAACTATGGGATATTACTTCTATCATCCAGATGATCAGAAAGTAATAGTATCCAAGCACGCAACCTTCTTAGAGAAAGAGTTTCTCGAAGAAACACAAAAGGGAAGCATGATTGAACTTGATGAAGTTCAAGAAGAAGAAACACCGACTGAAACAACAGAGGCGGTTGAGGTACCCGAAGGAGTCCCATTAGATGAGACTCCAGTGCCACCTATTCGTAGTTCACAAAGAGTTCGTGAACTCCCAGTTAGATATGGTTTTCTAGTGGGAGATGATAATGAGGTTCCCGTGTTAGACGACGAACCCAAAAACTACGAATAGGCTCTTACTAGTCCAGATTCTAAAGCATGGCTTGAGGCCATGGATTCTGAAATGGATTCCATGTATACTAACCAAGTGTGGACTTTGGTTGATCCACCCGAAGGGATAAAACCCATTAGGTGCAGATGGATCTTCAAAAAGAAGACAGACATGGATGGAAAGGTTAGCACCTACAAAGCTAGGTTAGTAGCGAAAGGATATCGTCAGAAGCAAGGAATTGATTATGACGAAACTTTCTCTCCTGTGGCTATGTCCAAATCAATCAGAATCATGCTTGCAATTGCCGCTCACTTAGATTATAAGATTTGGCAAATGGATGTGAAAACAGCTTTCCTAAACGAAAACCTGCTTGAGGATGTATATATGATGCAGCCTGAAGGTTTCATATCGAAGGATGCAAATAAAGTTTGCAAACTTCAGAGATCCATTTATGGACTCAAGCAAGCATCAAGAAGCTGGAATAAGCATTTTGACGAAACCATAAAACAATTTGGTTTCGAACAAAATTGCGAAGAAGCTTGCATTTACAAGAAAGCAAGTGGGAGCTCTATAGCATTTATATGTGGACGATATATTATTAATGGGAAATGACATTGCTCTACTACAGTCGGTAAAAGTATGGTTATCTGGTAACTTCTCAATGAAAGACCTTGGTAAAGCAGCTTATATACTTGGTATAAAGATCTATAGAGATAGATCGAGAAGACTGCTTGGTCTTTCACAGGCTACATACATTGAAAAGGTGCTAAATCGGTTTAGCATGCTTGAATCGAAATGAGGTAACTTACCCATGCTACATGGAGTAAAGTTAAACAATCATCAATGTCCTAAAACCGATGATGACAAAAGATGCATGGATGTAGTCCCATACGCCAGCGCAACCGGTTCGATTATGTATGCTATGCTATGCACTAGACTTGACGTAGCGTTCGCGTTATCTGTAACGAGTCGTTACCAAGGAAATCCGGGAGATGAGCATTGGATTTCCGTCAAGAACATTCTTAAGTACTTGAGAAGAACTAAAGATATGTTCCTAGTGTACGGAGAAGGTGATATGAAAATAGAAGGATTTTCAGACGCAAGTCATCTCACATATGAGAATGATTTTAAATCCCAATCAGGATACCTGTTTATCTTGAATGGGGGCGCGGTCAGTTGGAAGAGTTCCAAGCAGGGAAGCGTAGATTTCTCTACGACCGAGTCAGAGTATATCGCAACTGCGGAAGTAGCAAAGGAAGCGGTTTGGATAAGAAAGTTCATTATAGAACTTGGTATGGTGCCTGACATTGTAAATCCCATTACACTGTATTGTGATAACAATGGAGCCATTGCGCAAGCAAAGGAACCACGGTCTCATAATGCGTCCAAGCATTACCTTAAGCGATACCACATCATAAGAGAGATTGTGGCTAGAGGAGATGTGAGAATAGAAAGAGTACCTACAGAGGACAACGTTGCAGATCCGTTGACAAAGCCTTTAACCCAGAGAGTACATGATCGTCATTTAACTTCTACTGGGATAAGTTTTAGAAACAATTGGCTTTAATCCAAGTGGGAGTATGTTGGGGTTTAGTGTCCTATAGACAATTGTTCTAGGATACAAACTTAATGTAAATGAATTGTTCTTTATATCATTTGTTTTAATGAGATATATGTTTTATAACTATATAAAGGCAATCCCTTTTAAGCACTAAATAAAGTCTAATAAAAGGAAATCCGTAAGTTTATTTCAAGTGATTATAAAGTGTTCATACAAGCATGAAGTGAGACAAAACTTTATAATAAACTGATAAACTTAAAACCACCCCAAGTCAAGTGATATGTTTGGGATTGATATATCACTGTTAAGACTTATATGTAACAATGTCTTCTGTCCGACAGAAAGCTGATCTCACAAGCTTCATATATACAGATATCTGGACAGTTACATAGATCCGATGAAAAGTTGTTCATTAGGATTGGGGATCCGATTTGAGATAACAGGATGGGTAGATTCATCCTTGTCACCTGTTCATCTCATTGGTATTAATAGGTATAACTAATCCTCAGACTCAAAGGAATATTAATTGGTATTTTGGATTACGAAATGTGACGCTTTGACTCTGGTGAAACACGATCCTTAACAGAGATGACTCTGGGGTGTGAACAGTAGATGTTGGGTATCACAGGAAGTGATTGCGGGATCGTTATATATTAGATTGAGCATTTATCACTCCCGATAAATGGGAGATACATCCAAGGATCGCTTGTGGAAGACTCGACTCTAAATCCTTGCAAGGTGATAGCTTAAGACTTGAAATACAGATTTCACTTAACCTATCTTTTTTAGTTGACTCGGCATGTACAAGTAAAATGAATGTCTCGCTATATGTGACTTGACATCATCTATAGTCATAAGATTCAGTTCAAGGATGTAGTTGATAAACGATCGAATTATACTGTAACTAATACAGAAAGGTTAACGACAGAATCAACCTGTCTTCTTATAGCTCTGGGGGAATGATTACGGACTTGCTAATCATATACTCTGTACATCATTCCATTATGCAAAGATTAAATATAATTCTTTGAAAATTATTTAATAACGTTGCATACGGCTAGAAGCAATAAGAACCTAATGGGTCACACATAAGACTTGGAACCTAAAAGAGAGATAGATGTTAATTAATTGATGGAAGCCCAATTGAGCCCAATAAGGCCCATGGACCAAGGGGGTCGAAATTCATGTAATGAAATACATGAATAATTAATTTGATTTTGTTAATCCTAATTAGATTAGGATTATGAATTAAATTAATTAAGAGATAAATAAGTTAGGAGTTTTAATTAGACTATAATACTCCTATTATTATCCAATAAGGTTATTATTATTATCCTTAATATATTAGATATATAATGAGATAATAATTAGGAATTCTATTCCGAATTAAATTCCTATTCAGTAACCTAATTCTATCTAACTAGGGATTAGATACAAGAGATTATAAATACCCCCTCCCTTAGGATTTTCGAAACCCAACAAGTGCAAACCCTATTGAGATTTTCGAAATCCCCATAGTGCAAGAGAGAGAAAATTTCGACACCCCAGTTCGAGGACGAGATTTTCTACGGCTTCCTTCCGATCAATTGATTTCATCTATTTCTTTTATCCTTGATCTTGTGTTGATTAATTAGAGGCAATCTACTTTGGTTGCTATTCAACGGTTGATTCTAAATTAATCTTCCCGTGTTTTATTTCGTGTTTGGAAACTCGGAGAAGAGTTGTGGGCACTTCATTAACAACGGTAGATTGATCATCAAAAGGTAATTCTTCTTATCCCTCTTTATATGAAATAACGATTAACGGATCCTATGGTTAATAGAAATAGGTTAAAATTTTATATTTCCGCTGCTATACCTTAGCCTAATTTCCAACAATCTTTAGGTACCCAAGTCTTTTTGGATCCTTGTTTGTTAGGCTCAGCAGGTAAAGCATCATATTTAATCTTATGACGACACACTTGGACAGTGTGTCCATTTTTCCCACAAAAGTCACAGCTAACCTTCCGTTTGGGATATTTCACTGACTGGTCAGCACCCCAGTGTTGAGCATGCCAGCACACCTTTGTGGTGTGTCCTTTCTTCCCACAGAAGTCACACTGGACATTCCGCTGAGGATTCAATCTCTGCTGACTAGTACTTCGGTACTGAGTGTTCAGAGGAATATTTCTTTTATTCAGAACTTTGAATTGGTTCTGAATAGATGTGACGTCCTTTCTCAGTTTCTTAGAATCTGATTGGACCTCAGAGACAAACTTGTTCATGGTTTCTATATTGCTATGCAAAGTTGAGTTGTCTTGGAGAAGATATCGAAGGTCACTGAGTTTGACCTCTTCAATCTCGTCACATCGCCTGCTGAGTGCCCTAACCTTCTTGTTACACTTTTTAATAAGTGTGTAGAGGTCACTCAGGGCATTTATCATTTCATTTCTGAGCAGGGGTAGTGATATTACCTGAGTTGAGTGTGCCTCATCGTCAGATGCAATGGAGGGGTCAGCATGCTCAGAAACACAAGGCTCAGCAAGCTCATCTGCCATGAAGCAGATCTTTGCTGACTCAGTGGCATCAGCTCCTGATGATGATGACTCATCACTATCACTCCAGGTTGCCACCGTTGCCTTCTTGATGTTCCTCTTTTCCTTCCTCAAGGTAGGACAGCTTGATTTGATATGGCCAGTTTGATGACATTCAAAGCATGTGATTGGCTTTGAGATGTCCTTCTTGTACTTGCTGTCGCTGGACTCAGCTTTGTACTTGTCAAACTTCTTGTAAGGCTTCTTTGAATATTTATCTTTCTTTCTGAACAGCCTTTTCATTTTTCTAGTGAACATGGCCATCTCTTCATCGTCTGTTGAGCTCCCGCCAGTGGAGTCAGCTTTCATGACAAGAGACTTTTGCTTCTTGTCCTCAGACCTCTCCTTCACCTCAAAATTCTTCATTGAGATCTCATGGGTCAACAGAAATCCTATGAGTTCATCATACTTGTAGGTGGTCAAGTCTTGAGCTTCCTCAATAGCAGTTTTCTTGGCTTGCCAGCTTTTAGGAAGGCTCCTCAGTATCTTCTTGACTTGCTCTTCCTCAGTAAAGATCTTGCCAATTCTTTTGAGCTCGTTGATTATGTTTGTGAATCTTGAGTTCATTTCAGAGATTCCTTCATCATCATTCATTTCAAAAAGCTCATATAACCTCATGTGCTGGTTCACCTTGGACTCTTTAACTTTGTTGGTTCCTTCGTAGGTGACCTCCAGTTTCTTCTAGATTTCCTGTGCTGACTCACAACCTGAAATTTTGTTGTACTCTGCAGCATCTAACGCACAGTGAAGCATGTTTATAGCCGAAGCATGATTTTGTAGCTTCTTGAGGTCATCTTCTGAACATTTAGTCTCAGCTTTAACAACCGTTTGGCCGTCAATAGTTTCAACAGGAACAAATGGGCCTTGGACTATAGAAAGCCATGCACTCATATTTGTTGCCTGAATGAAATTTTTCATTCTGTTCTTCCAAACGGTGTAGTTAGACCCGAAGAACAGAGGAGGCCGAGTAATGGACAGTCCCTCAGGAAGAATCTGAGTTGTCTGATTTCCGGGGAGGAAATGAGTGCTGTTCTCAGCCATTGTGGGGATCAACTCAAGATAGTTATATCTTGCTCAGTGAGCTTTTAAGCTCTGATACCACTTGTTGGTCTCGTATAACGTGACAAGGTCAGTTCCAAGGGGGGGATAGGAACTATTTAAAATTTTGTCCGTTAAGGCTGACTTCTTTTCTTTGAGAAAAGGTTTACACAGCGGCGCTAAGTAGTTTTAAGACACAAGCTTAGTCAACTGGTGACTAAGTCTGTTTCTTTCTTGAGTCAGGAGATAGCACTCAAGTCTATTCCTGAACTCAGCTTCTTAGTGCACTCAACTCAGCGTGAGTTCGTTACTTAGTCAGTTTTATAGCAAGCAATATATAAAGGAGTTTAAAGGTTAGAAATATGTTACTCAGCAGACATATCCTGGTTCGGCCTCTCCGCCTACGTCCAGTCCCCGGAACTCGTTCCGAGCTTTTTGAATCCTCTACTGAGCTCTTTAAAGGTAGAGCACGAAACCTTTTACAACAGAAGCTGAGTATACAAGAGTACCTTCCTCTATTCCTCTACTCACTCTTATAACTACCGCTGAGTACTATAACCGAGTACTCAACTTCTCCTTTCTATTCTTCTAGAAATGATAAGTGTTTGTCCTAAATAACAATTGCTAAGACACCTTAGATGAATAAAATCACTCTAGACTTTTAGACAATGATTGGAATTGGTGTAAGATTTGCTTTGCTTTTCTCACAGAACTTCAAGTATGAATTTGGTCAGCGTTTCGACTTGATTGAAGATCTGCATCGAATGAAGCATTTGAAAGGCCTATTTATAGTGACACTTCAAGCACCGGTGATTTCGAATTTCGAAATAACCGTTGGAGGCTAACGGCTTCCTGTCGCTTTCACTCAGGATGTGCTCAGTGTCGTTGGCCAATGAGTTTCTTGTATCTTCTGTCTACGGCAGTGCTCAGCAGCTTTTCATCAGATGAACAGAATATTTTGACATTAATAGTAAAGTCTTCCAGACAGCTTACTGCGTCTTTTGAGCTTTACCCAAAGTAGAAATACTTTGTCTCTAAGTTGGTTCTGTTCTGTCGCTGACTTGTACTTCTTGTCGTTTTACTCAGCAGCTTCATCTTGAAGCAATTGATAGAAGGCTTATCGATCCTTCTTCATGCTGAGCTAGCGCTTTGCTTAGAACGACTGTGTTTTGTCTTCCTGGGCCGTGAGGTCTTGATCTGTTGACTTGGGCTTGACTTCCTCTTATGGGCCTTTAGGCTTTTTATCTTAATGTCTTATAAATCAATTAACTCAACATTGAACAAACACATTAGTGTGAATAAATCAAAGCATTTAAATTTAATGTGTTGGAATATTTTTATCATTCACATAAATAATTTTGTCAAATCAAAATCATGTGGAAAGGTGTTTCAACAAGTATCACTCCGAGATCGGGTGTGCATAAACTATTAAAGAAAATAAAAGTAAAGAAAAATATAAACAAGAAAGAATGTTGTTAGTATATAAACAAAGTATAAACAATTTATACAAAAAGAATGCCTAGACTAACAATAAAACGTTTTGGTCTAATATTACAAGAAAATATAAATCCCCGGCAACGGCGCCAAAAACTTGATGGGCGTAGATCTAATAGTGTGCTAAAATATTATGATAAGTGTTATAAGTGTGATAAGTGCTATGGTTATGGATGTGATTTTTCTATGTGCTTTCAAACTCTACTAGACGCTACTACGTAGGGACAAGTGTACCTCGTCGGATCAAGTAATAATCCGGTTAAGACCGGGTATCGAATCCACGGGATTTATATCTACAAGTATTAAACTACTCGGCTCTATTCGTTATCTAGGCGGTGAATACTTTAGGTTGGTTTGGGTGACAAGTACAAACTACTCCTAAACTATGGTGAGACAGACTTGTATAACCGAATTCTACGGACTATGATAAGTTATAATTATAATAAACAAAGACTCCGAACATATACGATTGATACTTTACTCTTGCAAAGACGACTATGTGTAGACGGACCGCACCATGAGGTACTTAGACGACGTGGTTCCTGGTCAAGGTGTGTCTAATGCTGGGGATCAGAAACTAGGGCCCGTAAGTTCCGTGGCTTGTCAATTCCTACAGTTTCCGGAATGTTACTCCCGGTAGGGCAGCACCTATATGAATCCCTAAATATAACCCGTCCCTACGGGTCCTCGGAAATCGTGTCTCCCCTATACAATAATCAATTAAGAATATCAAAACAAGTAGCAAATATCAACACGTATAAAGAACGGAAATTGCAAATCATATATTATAAATATGGAATGAAAAGAATATGAGTACAACCAAGCCTAGTATATAGGAAGAGTGCAAGCTAATTAGCAAGTAAAAGGGAAGAATCGGCCCTTAGAACTAGCTAACCGGACTCAAAGCCGTCACCTAGGTCTTGGAGGTGGAACTTCTCGAGCTTGGTGGAAGAGGGTGAAGCGGAACTTCGGCGGAATGGCGGAACAAATGAACAAGTTCTCAAAGTGGTAGAGTTTAGCTATACAAAATTCTGAATGAGGAAATGAGTGCTAATCACTCTTATTTATACACATCAAGCTCGGGGGTAAAATCGTAATTACACAAGTTACAAACAAGAATTCACACTATTTTTGCAGGTTTCACAAGGTACGCCCCGCGTAGAAGGTGGTACGCTCCGCGTATCTGCAAAATCAACCCATTCGGTTGATAATTTCTTCCTCGTGGACTAGATTTAGACTTGTTGACTCAACCAAGCCCCGTGTAAACTGGGATATGCTCTGCGTGGTTGAGCTCCTGGAACTTATTTGCTCGAAATATGCCTTGTACGCTTCGCGTGGTCTAGGTTACGCCCCGCGTAAGTGAGTTCCTGGAACTTTTGTCTTCAATTCACACAGGAGACGCTCCGCGTAGCTGATGTTGACCATGTGGGAATGCTCAGTTGACTGCCGTGTATTGAGGGGCATTATTCTACGCACCGCGTTCCTTGTTTTATGCCCCGCATATCCGAGAGTTAGTGCTTGAGTGTTTTCTTCTTTGTACCTGAAAAATACGATCTTCGAGAACCGAGTTAGTTTGATGTTTATTTTTCAGAAATTAATCAAAAACTAAAGAAATCAACTAAAAATGTAAAATTGATTTTTATTTCGTAATTTATTTGAAAACATACTATTTTTGCAATTAAACTTATCTATTAAGCTCGAAATTAAACCGTAAATCACACTAAAAGATAGAGACAAAATGCCCCTATCATTCTCCCCAAACTCGAGTTTAATATCACATGCCTTCAATTCTTAAGTTATCTACCTAAGTAATGATTTTAGTATTTCTTCAAAAGTAGGGTCTAGATGCAAACTTTAGCTCATGCTTTTAAGATACAGGGATTGTGTCCTACACTTAAACTAGTTGTCATGCAATTTTAGATTCGGTTCTCAGCCCTCAAAAACAAATAACGAAGTTTAGATTCGAAGGAGGTTCACGGTTTTAGGTCCTAAACATGCAAAAACTTAAATAAAGCATAAATAAAACCTAAAAACGCTAAACTAAACTAGACACGACGCAACAAAAATTTAAAAAATATACAAATTTTTGGTACGTTTGTCTACCCCTCCTCCTCACACTTAAATTATGCAATAAGTTCCAACATTGCATCTAAAACCATAAAACACATGTGCAAAAAGTTAGGGTGGAGAAGACAACTTACTGATCGACCGGGGGATACGGCCATGGCATGTTATAGCGCTCATAGTAGTCTGCCGCTATGTACTCGAGACTGATTTAGGAATTTTAGAAAAGAGAGGATTTGAATACCAGAAATTTCTAAGCGTAAAGAGGTACAAGTGGGAATTCGTCCACTATTTATAGAGGTGTCGAGTTGATCTGAAGCGTTGAGGTGGTGGTTTGACCTCGAGATACTCAACCGATAATGATTCTAACATTTATGACACAATCAGCGCATGTATTTTCTAATTATTGCGCTTACGTCATCCTAGGTGGCTATTTAATTCGCGTGTGTAACATTAATTGTGCAACGGATCTTTACTCAGTGTTAAGAATTCTAAACGTTTAATGTTCTGAGTAGTCAGTTTTACGCAAAGGAATTATTCGTGTGCTTAGTAACTCAGCTTAAGATAAACACTCAGCGTGTATATCTACTCAGCATGTAATAGTTATTGATTTCTCACAGATCACTCAGCATGGTAATCAACTCAGTATGCATATATCATATATTATACTTGGAATTTATTGAAGAGGATTAAACATACCAATGGCTTCTCTAAGTATCTTGAATTGCTCACCAGCCAGTGGCTTTGAGAAAATATCAGCAACCTGCTCATCCGTTGGGACATAAGTCAGCTTGATCTCTCCCTTGAGTACATGATCTCTGATGAAGTGATGTCTTATGCTGACGTGCTTAATCCTGCTGTGCTGGATTGGGTTCTTTGATAGGTCAATGGCACTCTTGTTGTCACATTTGACTTCAATTGTTTTAGTCTGAACACCATAATCTTCTAGCTGTTGCTTAATCCAGAGGACTTGAGCAACACAGCTTCCAACAGCAATGTACTCAGCTTCAGTGGTTGACAGGGCTACTGACGATTGCTTCTTACTGAACCAAGACACAAGACAGCTTCCAAGGAAGTGACATCCTCCTAAGGTGCTTTTTCGTTCAAGCTTGTCTCATCCATAGTTAGCGTCAGTGTATCCAATGAGTGTGAAATCATAAGTATTGGGATACCATAAACCTGCATTCACTGAGCCTTGCAAATATCTAAGGATTCTTTTTACAGCTATGTAATGAGATTCCTTAGGGTTAGATTGATATCTAGCACAATAACATATTGAGAACTGAATGTCCGGCCTACTAGCAGTTAAGTAGAGTAGAGAGCCAATCATACCTCGGTACAATTTGCTGTCTACTGACTTACCATTTTCGTCAGCGCAGAGGACAGTGTCAGTGCCCATAGGGGTAGATATTGACTTACAGTTCTCAAGTTCATACTTCCTCAATATCTCCTTAGCATACTTAGTTTGACTGATGAAGATGCCATTTTTCCCTTGTTTGATTTGAAGTCCAAGGAAGAAGTTGAGTTCTCCCATCATTGACATTTCAAACTCAGTCTGCATCTGCTTACTAAATTCCTTGCACATGGACTCATTAGTGGCACCAAAAATAATGTCATCAACATATATCTGAGCCAGTAGGGTATCTTTACCCTTCCTCTTAATGAATAAGGTTGTATCAGCTTTACCTCTGACATAATTTCTAGTCAGCAGGAAACTGGTCAGCCTCTCATACCAAGCACGTGGTGCTTGCTTGAGACCATATAGAGCCTTTTTAAGTTTATAAACGTGGTTTGGGAACTTGGGATCCTCAAACCCTAGAGGCTGATTAACATAGACTTCCTCGTTTATAACTCCATTAAGGAATGCACTCTTAACATCCATTTGAAATAATTTAAAGTTCATATAACTTGCATATGCACATAAAATTCTTATAGCCTCTAGCCTTGCCACTAGGGCGAAGGTCTCACCGTAGTCAATACCTTCTTGCTGGCTATAGCCCTGAGCTACAAGTCTTGCTTTGTTCCTGACCACGTTCCCTTGTTCATCTAGCTTGTTGCGGAAGACCCATCTTATTCCTATGGTCTTCTGGCTTCTTGGATTTGGCACTAAGTCCCACACTTCATTTCTTCTGAACTGATAAAGTTCTTCTTGCATTGCACTCATCCAGAACTCATCGTGCTCAGCTTCAGAGAAGTTCTTTGGTTCCTGAACCGAGACGAATGCTACGTTACTGAGGTATCTCCTGAGTTGATTTCTTATCATCAGGGTGTTTTCAGCAGCATCAAGAATGGCACTCTCTGAGTGTCCTCTTAGTATTCTGATCTCTTTTGGTAGAGTGATGTCTTCAGCTGGTTGTGTTTCAACAATCTCTGCAGGTATAGATTGGTCAGTGAAAACAATTTGAGTTTCACTTTTACCTTTGGTCAGCCCTTGAGGTAGTGACTCAGCGGCTGTTTCTTGGTCAGCAGGTGCTGAGTATGGATCATCCTCAGTCAGCTGCTTGTCTTTTCCTGCAGGGTTAGTTTCATTGAACTCAACGTGTACTGACTCTTCTAAGACCCGAGTTCGTTTATTGAAAACTCTATATGCTTTGCTATTTGTTGAGTAGCCTAAAAAGATAGCTTCATCAGCCTTTGAATCAAACTTAGCATGGCTGTCTTTAGTATTTAGAATAAAACATTTACAGCCGAAGGCACGAAAGTATCCAATGTTGGGTTTTCGTCCTTTCCAAAGTTCGTAGGGAGTCTTCTTTAATATGGGTCTGACTAGAGCCATATTAAGTATGTAGCACGCTGTGTTGACAGCTTCTCCCCAAAAGTACTTTGGAAGCCTATGCTCACTCAGCATTGTCCTGGCTATTTCAACCAAGGTTCTGTTTTTCCTCTCAACTACCCCATTCTGTTGAGGCGTTCTAGGAGCAGAAAAATTATGGTCAATGCCGCTGGCTTCACAGAATTCAACAAACTGTTGGTTTTTGAATTCTTCACCATTATCACTTCGGATGTGAGCTAACTTTAGGTCTTTATCATATTCAAGCTTTTTTACTAATGTTGAAAATGTCTCAAAGGTTTCATCCTTGCTACTCAGCAAAATGATCCAAGTGTACCGAGAAAAGTCATCTACAATGACCAAGGAAAATCTCTTACCAAGCAAGCTCAGCGGCTGGACTGGTCCGAAGAGATCCAAGTGTAGCAACTCGAGTGGACGATTGGTTGAGACAATGTTTTTACTATGAAAAGATGTTTTAGTTTGTTTTCCAGCCTGACAAGCATTGCATAATTGATCCTTTTCGAACTTAAGTTCTGGCAGTCCCTCAACTAATTGCTTTCTTGCTAGTTTGGCCAGGAGGTCCATGCTTACATGACCAAGTCTCCTGTGCCATAGCCAGGAATTTTCTTCCTTTGACACTAAGCATACATTTTTTGAAAATTTCTTTTCCAAATTCAGCATAAAGACATTATCAATACGAGGGGCAGTTAAAATCAATTCATTTGTTTTTCCCTCGAGTATTTTACATCTAGTGTCATCAAATATAACTTTTCTCCCATTATCACATAGCTGAGCTACGCTGAGTAAGTTATATTTAAGTCCAATGACTAGGGAGACTGAATCAATAGTAGGATTACCATCAACGGTTCCTGACCCTACTATCTTACCCTTTTTGTTGTCTCCGAAACTTACGCTTCCACCTCGTTTACGCACAAGTGTGATGAACTGAGTTTCATCACCAGTCATATGCCTCGAGCATGCGCTGTCAATGTACCACATTTTTTACTTCTCAGCACACCTCAGGCTTACCTGCAATATAGCTAGTTATCTTTAGGTACCCAAGTCTTTTTGGATCCTTGTTTGTTAGGCTCAGCAGGTAAAGCATCATATTTAATCTTATGACGACACACTTGGACAGTGTGTCCATTTTTCCAACAGAAGTCACAGCTGACCTTTCGTTTGGGATATCTCACTGACTGGTTAGCACCCTAGTGCTGAGCATGCCAGCACACCTTTGTGGTGTGTCCTTTCTTCCCACAGAAGTCACACTGAACATTCCGCTGAGGATTCCATCTCTGTTGACTAGTACTTCGGTACTGAGTGTTCAGAGGAATATTTCTTTTATTCGGAACTTTGAATTGGTTCTGAATAGATGTGATGTCCTTTCTCAGTTTCTTAGAATCTGATTGGACCTCAGAGACAAACTTGTGCATAGTTTCTATGTTTCTATGCAAAGTTGAGTTGTCTTGGAGAAGATATCGAAGGTCACTGAGTTTGACCTCTTCAATCTCGTCACATCGCATGCTGAGTGCTCTAACCTTCTTGTTACACTTTTTGATAAGTGTGTAGAGGTCACTTAGGGCATTTATCATTTCATTTCTAAGCAGGGATAGTGATATTACCTCAGTTGAGTGTGCCTCATCGTCAGATGCAATGGAGGGGTCAGCATGCTCAGAAACACAAGGCTCAGCAAGCTCATCTGCCATAAAGCAGATCTTTGCTGACTCAGTGGCATCAGCTCCTGATGATGATGACTCATCACTATCACTCCAGGTTGCCACTATTGCCTTCTTGATGTTCCTCTTTTCCTTCCTCAAGGTAGGATAGCTTGATTTGATATGGCCAGTTTGATGACATTCAAAGCATGTGATTGGCTTTGAGCTGTCCTTCTTGTACTTGCTGTCGCTGGACTCAGCTTTGTACTTTGTAAGGCTTCTTTGAATATTTATCGTTCTTTCTGAACAGCCTTTTCATTTTTCTAGTGAACATGGCCATCTCTTCATCGTCTGTTGAGCTCCCGTCGGTGGAGTCAGCTTTCATGACAAGAGACTTTTGCTTCTTGTCCTCAGACTTCTCCTTCACCTCAAAATTCTTCATTGAGATCTCATGGGTCAGCAGAGATCCAATGAGTTCATCATACTTGTAGGTGGTCAAGTCTTGAGCTTTCTCAACAACAGTTTTCTTGGCTTGCCAGCTTTTGGGAAGGCTCCTCAGTATCTTCTTAACTTGCTCTTCCTCAGTAAAGATCTTGCCAAGTCTTTTGAGCTCGTTGATTATGTTTGTGAATCTTGAGTTCATTTCAGAGCTTCCTTCATCATCATTCATTTCAAACAGCTCGTATAACCTCATGTGTTGGTTCACCTTGGACTCTTTATTTTTATTGGTTCCTTCGTAGGTGACCTCCAGTTTCTTCCAGATTTCCTGTGCTGACTCACAACCTGAAATTTTGTTGTACTCTGCAGCATCTAACGCACAATGAAGCATGTTTATAGCCGAAGCATGATTTTGTAGCTTCTTGAGGTCATCTTCTGTCCATTTAGTCTCAGCTTTAACAACCGTTTGGCCATCAATAGTTTCAACAGGAACAAATGGGCCTTGGACTATAGAAAGCCATGCACTCATATTTGTTGCCTGAATGAAATTTTTCATTCTGTCCTTCCAAAAGCTGTAATTAGACCCGAAGAACAGAGGAGGCCGAGTAATGGACAGTCCCTCAGGAAGAATCCGAGTTGTCTGATTTCCTGGGAGGAAACGAGTGCTGTTCTCAGCCATTGTGGGGATCAGCTCAAGCTAGGTATATCTTGCTCAGTGAGGTTTTAAGCTCTGATACCACTAGTTGGTCCCGTATAACATGACAAGGTTAGTTCTAAGGGGGGGGGGGGGATAGGAACTATTTAAAAAAATCTCCGTTAAGGCTGACTTCTTTTCTTTGAGAAAAGGTTTACACAGCGGCGCTAAGTAGTTTTAAGACACAAGCTTAGTCAACTGGTGACTAAGTTTGTTTCTTTCCTTGAGTCAGGAGATAGCACTCAAGTCTATTCCTGAACTTAGCTTCTTAATGCACTCAACTCAGTGTGAGTTCGTTAGCAAGCAATATATAAAGGAGTTTAAAGGTTAGAAATATGTTACTCAGCAGACATATCCTGGTTCGGCCTCTCCGCCTACGTCCAGTCCCCGGAACTCGTTCCGAGCTTTTTGAATCCTTTACTGAGCTCTTTAAAGGTAGAGCACGAAACCTTTTACAACAGAAGCTGAGTATACAAGAGTACCTTCCTCTATTCCTCTACTCACTCCTATAACTACCGCTGAGTACTATAACCGAGTACTCAGCTTCTCCTTTCTATTCCTCTAGAAATGATAAGTGTTTGTCCTAAACAACAATTGCTAAGACACCTTAGATGAATAAAATCACTCTAGACTTTTACACAATGATTGGAATTGGTGTAAGATTTGCTTTGCTTTTCTCACAGAACTTCAAGTATGAATTTGGTCAGCATTTCGACTTGATTGAAGATCTGCATCGAATGAAGCATTTGAAAGGCTTATTTATAGTGACACTTCAAGCACCGGTGATTTCGAATTTCGAAATAACCGTTGGAGGCTAACGGCTTCCTGTCGCTTTCACTCAGGACGTGCTCAGTGTCGTTGGCCAATGAGATTCTTGTATCTTCTGTCTACGGCAGTGCTCAGCAGTTTTTCGTCAGATGAACAGAATGTTTCGACATTAATAGTAAAGTCTTCTAGACAGCTTACTGCGTCTTCTGAGCTTTACCCAAAGTAGAAATACTTTGTCTCTAAGTTGGTTCTGTTCTGCCGCTGACTTGTACTTCTTGTCGTTTAACTCAGCAGCTTCATCTTGAAGCAATTGATAGAAGGCTTCTCGATCCTTCTTCATGCTGAGCTAGCGCTTTGCTTAGAACGACTGCGTTTTGTCTTCCTGGACCGTGAGGTCTTGATCTGTTGACTTGGGCTTGACTTCCTCTTATGGGCCTTTAGGCTTTTTATCTTAATGTCTTATAAATCAATTAACTCAACATTGAACAAACACATTAGTGTGAATAAATCAAAGCATTTAAATTTAATGTGTTGGAATATTTTTATCATTCACATAAATAATTTTGTCAAATCAAAATCATGTGGAAAGGTGTTTCAACAAGTATCACTCTGAGATCGGGTGTGCATAAACTATTAAGGAAAATAAAAGTAAAGAAAAATATAAACAAGAAAGAATGTTGTTAGTATATAAACAAAGTATAAACAATTTATACAAAAAGAATGCCTAGACTAACAATAAAACGTTTTGGTCTAATATTGCAAGAAAATATAAATCCCCGGCAACGGCGCCAAAAACTTGATGGGCGTAGATCTAATAGTGTGCTAAAATATTATGATAAGTGTTATGAGTGTGCTAAGTGCTATGGTTATGGATGTGATTTTTCTATGTGCTTTCAAACTCTACTAGATGCTACTACGTAGGGGCAAGTGTACCCCGTCGGATCAAGTAATAATCCGGTTAAGACCAGGTATCGAATCCATGGGATTTATATCTACAAGTATTAAACTACTCGACTCTATTCGTTATCTAGGCGGTGAATACTTTAGGTTGGTTTGGGTGACATGTACAAACTACTCCTAAACTATGGTGAGACAGACTTGTATAATTGAACTCTACGGACTATGATAAGTTATAATTATAATAAACAAAGACTCTGAACATATACAATTGATACTTTACTCTTGCAAAGACGACTATGTGTAGACGGACCGCACCGTGAAGTACTTAGACGACGTGGTTCCTGGTCAAGGTGTGTCTAATGCTGGGGATCAGAAACTAGGGCCCGTAAGTTCCGTGGCTTGTCAATTCCTATGGTTTCCGGAATATTACTCCCGGTAGGGCAACACCTATATGAATCCCTAAAGATAACCCGTCCCTACGGGTCGTCGGAAATCATGTCTCCCCTACACAATAATCAATTAAGAATATCAAAACAAGTAGCAAATATCAACACGTATAAAGAACGGAAATTGCAAATCATATATTATAAATATGGAATGAAAAGAATATGAGTACAACCAAGCCTAGTACATAGGAAGAGTGCAAGCTAATTAGCAAGTAAAAGGGAAGAATCGGCCCTTAGAACTAGCTAACCGGACTCAAAGCCGTCACCTAGGTCTTGGAGGTGGAACTTCTCGAGCTTGGTGGAAGAGGGTGAAGCGGAACTTCGGCGGAATGGCGGAACAAATGAACAAGCTCTCAAAGTGGTAGAGTTTAGCTATACAAAATTCTGAATGAGGAAATGAGTGCTAATCACTCTTATTTATACACATCAAGCTCGGGGGTAAAATCATAATTACACAAGTTACAAACAAGAATTCACACTATTTTTGCAGGTTTCATAAGGTACACCCCGCGTAGAAGGTGGTACGCTCCGCGTATCTGCAAAATCAACCCATTCGATTGATAATTTCTTCCTCGTGGACTAGATTTAGACTTGTTGACTCAACCACGCCCCGTGTAAACTGGGATACGCTCCGCGTGGTTGAGCTCCTGGAACTTATTTGCTCGAAATATGCCTTGTATGCTTCGCGTGGTCTGGGTTACGCCCCGCGTAAGTGAGTTCCTGGAACTTTTGTCTTCAATTCACACAGGAGACGCTCCGCATAGTATGATTTATGCCCTGCGTAGCTGATGTTGACCATGTGGGAATGCTCAGTTGACTGCCGTGTATTGAGGGGCATTATTCTACGCACCACGTGCCTTGTTTTACGCCCCGCGTATCCGAGAGTTAGTGCTTGCGTGTTTTCTTCTTTGTACCTGAAAAATACGATCTTCGAGAACCGAGTTAGTTTGATGTTTATTTTTCTGAAATTAATCAAAAACTAAAGAAATCAACTAAAAATGTAAAATTGATTTTTATTTCGTAATTTATTTGAAAACATACTATTTTTGTAATTAAACTTATCTATTAAGCTCAAAATTAAACCGTAAATCACACTAAAAGATAGGGACAAAATGCCCCTATCATTCTCCCCAAACTCGAGTTTAATATCACATGCTTTCAATTCTTAAGTTATCTACCTAAGTAATGATTTTAGTATTTCTTCAAAAGTAGGGTCTAGATGCAAACTTTAGCTCATGCTTTTACAGATACAAGGATTGTGTCCTACACTTAAACTAGTTGTCATGCAATTTTAGATTCGGTTATCAGCCCTCAAAAACAAATAACGAAGTTTAGATTCGAAGGAGGTTCACGGTTTTAGGTCCTAAACATGCAAAAACTTAAATAAAGCATAAATAAAACCCGAAAACGCTAAACTAAACTAGACACGACGCAACAAAAATTTAAAAAATATACAAATTTTTGGTAAGTTTGTCTACCCCTCCTCCTCACACTTAAATTATGCAATAAGTTCCAACATTGCATCTAAAACCATAAAACACATGTGCAAAAATTTAGGGTGGAGAAGACAATTTACTGATCGGCCGGGGGATACAGCCATGTCATGTTATAGCGCTCGCAGTAGTCTGCCGCTATGTACTCGAGACTGGTGAGCCTCCGATCCATGTTCTGTTCAAAATTGGTGAACCGTTGGTCCATCTGCTGAACAGTGTTGAAGGTTCGGAGATTGAGATCCCGCATTTCTGCCATCATTGTGTTCATAGCTTGGAATTGAGCCTGTGCCCCCGGCTCTTGGTACGCCGCTTGGTACCCTTCTGCTGCAGCTGCAGCTCCTTCCTCCTCAGCTCCTACTTGCTCTTCCTCTCTTTGTTGTGGTGGTCTCCATGCTCGTTTCCGCGTCTGGCTGCTTGAGCTTGCTCCTACAGATGGATCTCTATGCAGAACTGCCTGAAAAGTAGATCTTCCTAGAAAATTGGAGTTAAGCAGTGTAGGATAGAAACCATCTTCGTTAATGACCAAGTCTTTGAACTGGTCGTCAAAGAAGTGGGTCACCAAATAACCAAGCCCAATGGAGCCGCGTTTCTTACTTGTTTGGCTTCGGAAACCCTCAAAGATGGCCTTAACATTGTTAGCATGTTTATTATTTGCCACACACCATAATATAAGCACTTCGGTGCTAGAGACCTTGTTACTCTCGTGCTTGCCTAATAAGTTATGTGCTATAAATTTGTGTGCAAGATTTAAGAGTGGGTCTCGAAGAGATCTTGGGTTAGCAGTGCCGGAATCATAATCTGATGATCCGGTCAATTCGTACCAGGTGTTTTTCGTAGTCATAGGTTTTTCGAAACCCGAGATTACATCACTTGGGCTATAAACCCTTATGCAAGCTGCTATCTGTGTCTCACTGAGGCGATAAGGTTTATCGTTCAGTTTGAAGGAGTATTTATCAGTACCTATGGGTAGTTCTTTTTTCAGGGTACTTAGAAACTCTACGGTATAGTTGTCATAAGCGACAATCTTTTTTGTGGCTAGGTGGTACCAGCCTTGGAACTTTAGGATTTCCTTGAAATCCTTGTCCAACCCTATAGATGCAAAGTATTTTTTGTCAATGATAATTCGGGGGGAATGTTCTTGGTTGGCAAAACGTTCATATTTTTCCCCCTCTTCCTCACTAATCAACCCGAAATGAGAACCATACTTATCTTGTAAGGCGTCAATGAATTCGACATCGGAATCGGCCTCATTCTCTACGACAACCTTAGCCTTGCCCTTTCTGCCCATAGTTCATGAGAATCAGAAGGGAAACCAAAACGGACTAGTCAGAACACGCCTATATACATAATTATACAAAAACCACCCAAATAATCAACCCATAAACATGATTAAAGACAAGATTAGAAACTTAGGGACCAAAATGTAAGCTTTTGGTCCCTAAAAATAGAGTAATTGACCCGTAACTCTCAATTCGTGCAAAATCAACGAGGCCCAGTGAATGTGTTAAGAATGTGAAAAGGGGTCCTATTGACAAGTTTTCAAATATAAACTCCATAGGTCAATTTCGAACTAAAATGGAGGTTTTACCCAATTTGAGCAATTTCTCCAAAAATCATAAATTAAGAACTCAAATCATACCCAAAGCACATATTGATCATAATAATTTCATAAATTTGCAAGAGAAATCAAGAGAAACAAACAAACAAGTGAAAATTTGAAAAGGAGGTAAAAATCCCAAAACCTAGGTTTACCTAATAAACAAAAATCAATGTTCTAAACTAAAATCTAACCTTAGAATCATGCATGAAATCAAAAATAGGTAAGAATCCATACCTTGTTTGTTGATTTCGGGTTAGAAACGAAGATTTGGGGGTTAGGGTTGTGAAAAGGAAAAAGAGAGAAAAGGGGAAGAAGGAAAGGAAGAAGATGAAGAAGGGGGATGAATGTTCATCCCTTATATATATATATAGTTCGGGATTTAAAAATCCCGAACTTACGCTCATTTCAGCCGAGCTGGGCCTCCCGGGGTGAAATTTCGTAAAGTTTTTTTTTTTTTAGAACAGTAAGAAAATGGGAAGCATATACGGGGGGGTTCAAAAATTGATAATCTAAAAGAACAAAAATGGAAAAGATGAAAACAATCAACCAAATTCATAAAAAAAAAAAAAAGAAATACTGTAAACTTAAATGATTGTTCAACTTTTGAATTTAAACAGGGGAAAATCCGATTTTCCCCCCTTATTCAATCCTTTCTCAGGATCTTTGGATTCTTCTCCGTTGTGCTTGGGAGAGAACCCTGCGGCCTTTCATGTCTGTCCCTGTTGATCTGAGCTACCTGATTGCTCAGATCCTTGCAGAAGGCTTCATTATTAGCAAGCCTAGCCAAAATCTCTTTTAAGAGAGTCACCACTTCGTCAGATTCCTTGGAAGGTGGCATAGGCCCTTGGTTATGCTGCTGATATGGGGGCATGCTGAGCCCTTGCTGTTGGAAATTAGGCTAAGGTATATCAGCGGAAATATAAAATTTTAACCTATTTCCATTTAACCACAAGATCCGTTAACCGTTATTTCATATAAAGAAGGATAAGAATAAATACCTTTTAGAAGTTCTATCTACCGTTGCAAACGAAGTGCCCACAACTTCAAAAGAGATAGAAACTGTCTACCAATCTGCCCCTATCCGAAACAGACCTTCCAGACCTCCTAACGACAATCCCTTCGGTGGAAACGTGGGAGAATATGTCTAGAAGCTCCTGTCCTAAAATCGCGACGATCCGACGATTCAATCTCCGGGAATCCGCGAAATCGTGAACTGACCTGATGTAGGAGTAGTAAAACGAATTTCTCCCTTTTGTTTGTTTTTCTTCTTCGAGTTCCCAAACACGAAATAAAACACGGGAAGATTAATTTAGTATCAACCGTTGAATAGCAACCAAAGTAGATTGCCTCTAACTAATCAACACAAGATCAAGGATAAAAGAAATAGATGAAAATGAATTGATCAAACGAAGCCGTAGAGAAATCTCGTCCTCGAACTAGGGGTGTCGAATTTTCTCTCTCTTGGACTAGGTGAATTTCGAAAATCACAAGTAGGGTATGGCTTGCTTGGATTTCGAAAATCTCAAGGGAAGGGGTATTTATAATCTCTTGTATCTAATCTCTAGTTAGATAGAATTAGGTTACTAAATAGGAATTCCATTCGGAATAGAATTCCTAATTATTATCTCACTATATATCTAATATATTAAGGATAATAATAATAACCTTATTGGATAATAATAGGAGTATATTAATCTAATTAAAACTCCTAACTTAATTATCTCTTAATTAATTTAATTCATATTCCTAATCTAATTAGGATTAACAAAATCAAATTAATTATTCATGTATATCACTACATAAATTTCGACCCCCTTATGTCCATGGGCCTTATTGGGCTCAATTGGGCTTCTATCAATTAATTAACATCTATCTCTCTTTTAGGTTCCAAGTCTTATGTGTGATCCATTAGGTTCTTATTGCTTCTAGCCGTATGCAACGTTATTAAATTAATTTTCAAAGAATTATATTTAATCTTTGCATAACGGAATGATGTACAGAGTATGTGATTAGCAAGTCCGTAATCATTCCCCCAGAGCTATAAGAAGACAGGCTGATTCTGTCGTTAACCTTTCCGTATTAGTTACAGTATAATTCGATCCTTTATCAACTACATCCTTGAACTGAATCTTATGACTATGGGTGATGTCAAGTCACATATAGCGAGACGTTCGTTTTACTTGTACAGGCCGAGTCAACTCAAAAAGATAGGTTAAGTGAAATCTGTATTTCTTACTCTTAAGCTATCATCTTGCAAGGATTTAGAGTCGAGTCTTCCACAAGCGATCCATGGATGTATCTCCCATTTATCGGGAGTGATAAATGCTCAATCCAATATATAACGACTCCGCAATTACTTCCTGTGATACCCAACGTCTACTGTTCACACCCCAGAGTCATCTCTGTTAAGGATCGTGTTACACCAGAGTCAAAGCATCACATTCCGTAATCCAGAATACCAATTAATATTCCTTTGAGTCTGAAGATTAGTTATACCTATTAATACCAATGAGATGAACAGGTGACAAGGATGAATCTACCCATCCTGTTATCTCAAATCGGATCCCCAATCCTAATGAACAACGTTTCATCGGATCTATGTAACTGTCCAGATATCTGTATATATGAAGCTTGTGAGATCAGCTTTCTGTCGGACAGAAGACATTGTTACATACAAGTCTCAACAGTGATATGTCAATCCCAAACATATCACTTGACTTGGGGTGGTTTTAAGTTTATCAGTTTACTATAAAGTTTTGTCTCACTTCATGCTTGTATGAACACTTTATAATCACTTTAAATAAACTTACGGATTTCCTTTTATTAGACTTTATTTAGTGCTTAAAAGGGATTGCCTTTATATAGTTATAAAACATATATCTCATTAAACAAATGATATAAAGAACAATTCATTTACATTAAGTTTGTATCCTAGAACAATTGTCTATAGGACACTAAACCCCAACATACTCCCACTTGGACTAAAGCCAATTGTTTCTAAAACTTATCCCAGTAGAAGTTAAATGACGATCATGTATTCTCTAGGTTAAAGGCTTTGTCAACGGATCTGCAACGTTGTCCTCTGTAGGTACTCTTTCTATTCTCACATCTCCTCTAGCCACAATCTCTCTAATGATGTGGTATCGCTTAAGGTAATGCTTGGATGCATTATGAGACCGTGGTTCCTTTGCTTGCGCAATGGCTCCATTGTTATCACAGTACAGTGTAATGGGATTGTCAATGTCAGGCACCATACCTAGTTCTGTAATGAACTTTCTAATCCAAACCGCTTCCTTTGCTGCTTCCGCAGCTGCGATATACTCTGACTCGGTCGTAGAGAAAGCTACACTTCCCTGCTTGGAACTCTTCCAACTGACCGCGCCCCCATTCAAGATAAACAGGTATCCTAATTGGGATTTATAATCATTCTCATCTGTGAGATGACTTGCGTCTGAAAATCCTTCTATTTTCAGATCACCTTCTCCGTACACTAGGAACGTATCTTTAGTTCTTCTCAAGTACTTAAGAATGTTCTTGACGGCAATCCAATGCTCGTCTCTCGGATTCCCTTGGTAACGACTCGTTACAGATAACGCGAATGCTACGTCAGGTCTAGTGCATAGCATAGCATACATAATCGAACCGATTGCACTGGTGTATGGGACTACAGCCATGCGTCATTTATCATCATCGGTTTTAGGACATTGATGATTGTTTAACTTTACTCCATGTAACATGGGTAAGTTACCTTATTTCGATTCAAGCATGCTAAACCGATTTAGCACCTTTTCAATGTATGTAGCCTGTGAAAGACCAAGCAGTCTTCTCGATCTATCTCTATAGATCTTTATACCAAGTATATAAGCTGCTTCACCAAGGTCTTTCATTGAGAAGTTACCAGATAACCATAATTTCACTGACTGTAAGAGAGCAACGTCATTTCCCATTAATAATATATCGTCCACATATAGTATGAGAAATGCTATAGAGCTCCCACTTGCTTTCTTGTAAATGCAAGCTTCTTCGCAATTTTGTTCAAAACCAAATTGTTTTATGGTTTCGTCAAAACGCTTATTCCAGCTTCTAGATGCTTGCTTGAGTCCATAAATGGATCTCTGAAGTTTGCAAACTTTATTTGCATCATTCGATATGAAACCTTCAGGCTGCATCATATATACATCCTCAAGCAGGTTTCCATTTAGGAAAGTTGTTTTCACATCCATTTGCCAAATCTCATAATCGTAGTGAGCGGCAATTGCAAGCATGATTCTTATTGATTTGGACATAGCCACAGGAGAGAAAGTTTCATCATAATCAACTCCTTGCTTCTGACGATATCTTTTCGCTACTAACCTAGCTTTGTAGGTGCTAACCTTTCCATCCATGTTTGTCTTCTTTTTGAAGATCCACCTGCACCCAATGGGTATTATCCCTTCGGGTGGATCAACCAAAGTCCACACTTGGTTAGTATACATGGAATCCATTTCAGAATCCATGGCCTCAAGCCATGCTTTAGAATCTGGACTAGTAAGAGCCTCTTCGTAGTTTTCGGGTTCGTCGTCTAACACGGGAACCTCATTATCATCTCCCACTAGAAAACCATATCTAACTGGGAGTTCACAAACTCTTTGTGATCTACGAATAGGTGGCACTGGAGTCTCATCTAATGGGACTCCTTCGGGTACCTCAACCGCCTCTGTTGTTTCAGTCGGTGTTTCTTCTTCTTGAACTTCGTCAAGTTCAATCATGCTTCCCTTTTGTGTTTCTTCGAGAAACTCTTTCTCTAAGAAGGTTGTGTGCTTGGATACGATTACTTTCTGATCATCTGGATGATAGAAGTAATATCCCATAGTTTCCTTAGGGTATCCAATGAAGAAACATTTATCAGATTTCGAATCTAGTTTGTCGGACGCAATGCGTTTGACAAAGGCTGAACAACCCCATACTCTTATAAATGAAAACACGGGTTTCCTACCAACGAACAATTCATATGGTGTGGAACTAGCGGATTTAGTTGGTACTCGATTTAGGGTGAAGAGGGCAGTTTCTAAGGCATAGCCCCAGAACGTCTTTGGAAGTAAGGCCATGCTCATCATGGATCATACCATATCTAATAGGGTACGATTTCTCCTCTCGACACACCATTGTGTTGTGGTGTATAGGGAGGTGTCCATTGTGAGCATATCCCACATTCAGTTAGATAATTCAGAAAATCATCTGAAAGATATTCGCCACCTCGATCAGATCGAAGCGCCTTTATTTTCTTTCCTAATTGATTTTCTATTTCATTCTTGAAGCATTTGAATTTCTCAAAAGCTTCTGACTTGTGCTTCATTAAGTAGATGTAACCATATCGGGTATGGTCGTCTATGAAGCTTATGAAGAATCTGAATCCTCATATTGCTTGGACTGACATAGGACCGCATACATCTGAATGAATGAGTCCTAGAGTGTCTGATACACGCTCACCTTTATTGCTAAAGGGTGTCTTTGTCATTTTACCTTTTAAACATGATTCGCATGTTTCCAATGATTCGGGATCGATTGGATCTATAAGCCCATCTGAATGTAGCTTTAGCATGCGTCTCTTGTTTATATGGCCTAAACGACAATGCCACAAGTAAGTTGAATTATCTAGCTTATGTCTTTTGGTATCAATTGCAAAAACAGGAATTTTGTCATCTAACACATAAATCCCATTTTGTGATATTCCTGAAAAATAAAAGATCGAATCTTTATAAAAATTGCAACTCTTGTCTTTTATTGAAATATGAAAACCGTCGTCAACGAGACGGCTAATAGAAATAATATTTCTAGATATTCCTGGAATATCCTTAGGCTGCATCCGGTATCAAATACCAAAAGATTCAGACTGTGAAATTTCAATATAAAACATACCAGATGTTGAAGTCCCGGCTTCTTCCCCTTTTGAGGAAGGCTAGGTACACCAACAGTTTCTTTTCCAATGCCCGTCTTTACCACAGAAGTGGCACTCTCCTTTGGGCTTCTTCACTTCCTTTCCCTTAGCTTTGTAGGGCACGACTTTCTTACCTTTCTTGGGATAATTAGGATTGGGATAGCTCCCTTTCCTTTTCTTTGATCCCTCAATGACAAGAGCCGGTATGGCTTTGTCTTTCTTCATATTGGGCTCAACTGACTTGAGCATATTTGCAAGCTCTTCAAGAGAGGTTTGCAAGTCATTCATCTGATAGTTCATAATGAACTGTGAATAACTTTCTGGGAGGGATTGAAGAATTAAGTCTATACTTAATTCGTTATCCATCGCAAATCCAATACTAGAAAGTTTGGTAATGTAGCCAATCATCTTGACACAATGTGTCATGACAGATGTGCCCTCTTGCATCCTACTACGATATATCAACTTGGATATCTCGTAGCGTTCGCACCTGGTTTGTTTCCCAAACAATTCCTTTAGGTGCATGATGATGGAATAGGCATCCATTTCCTCATGTTGCCTTTGTAATTCCGGTGTCATCGATGCAAGTATGATGCATCCGGCATGATCATCATCAGCCTTATGCTTCTGGTAAGCATCAATTTCCTCAATGGGTGCAGTATCAGCAGGGAGAGGGGGTATCAATGTATCACGTACATACCCTATTTTATCGAACTTCAAAACAATTTTGAGGTTACGAAACCAGTCGGTGAAGTTTGAACCATTCAATTTGTTATCGATAAGAATGTTTTGCAGCTTGGTTTTAGTCATGATTATAAGAGTGGGTTTAATTTAAACCTGAGAGTGAGAAAGAGTAAACGTATGTCATTCATTTGCTTAAAGTATATCAATCTAAAATTATAGGCCTTTTAGTTTATTTTAGATTGCTCCCACTATTTTGCCAAATTAATAGCCCTCCATATTAATTCGAAGAATTTCACAAATCCTTTAGTGAGCTAGGATCCTAACTCCTGAGATTTCGCCTTGAGTTTACTCAACAAGCTAGTCTCATTCATTGGGTAGATTCATGTAATCAATCACATCTTTAATGTGATTCCTAGGTTATTGGGTTACTAACCACATTAGTAACTAATATGCTATTCATATTAATCCCAACCGTCTTGCCCATTAGTTTATGACAACATGAGTTTACTCATCCAATTATCATAATCTAATTTAAGTATTACCCCATATTCATGAAAAATGATTTTCGATAATTCAGGTGTTACCGAAAGGACCCCGAGCTTGAGTTTACTCAACAACCCAAAGGCCTTCAGCACTGCCGGCTTAATTATAATATTAGGGAGGGGCAACCGATTTTAATAACTTGTTTATTTACTTAACTTTTAATGAGGGATTTTATTTTAGGTCTCATAATCTAACTTAGTCTTGATTTGCTTTATTGTCCAAGCTGCATGGAGCGCTTCGTGCTCAGGTTGGTGGAATGAAGTAATTTCACCCCTCAGCATCATTGTCTTCGAGGGAGCAAAATAGTAGGACAATAACTCCTTCTCCAATCCTGCCCATGTGGTGATTGACCCGGGCTCTAGTGTTCTTAGCCATTCCAAGGTTTGCCCAGTCAGTGAGAATGGGAACAGATTCAATCTGACAGCATCTTGGGCAACCTTGTTTGTTCTTGCACTGTCTGCACACATTAGGAAGCGATCCACATGATCATTCGGGCTTTCATGTACTTCCCCTCCAAACAATCCCGTCTGTTAAATCAAGTGAATTATGCCTGACTTGATTTTATAAGAGTTAGCTGAAATATTTGGGGCGACAATCCCAGCTAGGTGCTGGTGTCGGTGTGGCGCTAAGATCTCTCTCATTGAGTGGGTGTTAGCTCCCGGTTCAGTGTTCTCATTGTTCATGTTATTGTTGGGAGGGTTGGTCTCAGCCATCTTGATAGGCTTAGTGATTTCGTCTGGCTTGATAGTCCTGTTTTGTTTGCTCCTGCGAAGAGTATGTTCAAGTTCAAGGTTAAGAGGGACACACGGTATTTCCACTGATCGAGTATGCATATGCTGAAAAAGAAAAGATAACTAAAATAAAAATGTTTTCCTTAAAGAAGGAAAGTATAACTATCTAGTATACAAGTTTATCATACATTATTATTATACAATGTTACATAGTCCTACACGAGTATTTTAACCTATTTTTGGCGAAACAGGCAATATAAATTTTTTATACAATAACATGCCACATTCGTATGGCATATATACAGAAATTAAATATATATAACCTAATATATTCACCATATGAACAAATATATGATAATATGCAAACAAGAGAATTATATATGTAAACAAGTATAAACGATATAGACAAAGGATATTCACAAACGAATGCCTAAACTAACAAATCGACCTTTGGTTCGATATTGCAGAAGAAATAAATCCCCGGCAACGGCGCCAAAAACTTGATGCGCCTCCTTAGAAGGCTCACTAAGGGATAAGTGTACCCCATCGTTATCAAGTAATAAAATCTGGACAAGTCCAGGTATCGAATCCACAAGATTTATTCCTATAAGTATCGAGCTACTTGGTCTCAGGTGTTATCTAGGCTATGGGGGTTTGAATTGGTTTTGACTAAGTTAAACTACTCCTGGTTAAGTTACCCCTACTCCTAGCTAAGTTATTCTACTCCTAGGTGATCTTTTACCAATGTAATTACCCGAAGGGACATGAGGTGATATGATAATAATGAAAATAGATTATTTAGACAATGGAATTAAAACCTAATCTAAGTCACTTGTGTTCGAGGCGATTAACCCTACCTATCCTCTTGAGGTACCTAGTTCGTGATTCCCTTGTAAGGCCGAAACTAGCTCTAAGGCTCAGCAATTTGGGCTTAATCTTCTATAGGGTCGTCAATCCTATAGGCACTAACTAGGTCAGATTCAGCTCCCAATATGTGCCAACTTAATTTTGGGATTATCGAATGAGTTAAACCAATCAGACAAAGCGTAAGACAAAGAATCAAGCAATAAAACAATTGAACAAACAAAACTATAATATATATTAAAGATGAAAAGTATTGTCACGAAGATACAATGAGCCTAGGATTCATAATATGGATCAGAGGCTAGACAAAATATAAAAGAAGAAAAATCCCTTCCAGGGAACCTGTCTACCAATGCAGGCGTCTTCCTAGGACTTAAGGATGGAACTTGAGCAATCCTCGGTGAACGGAGCTTCGGAGGTGTCTTCAATGGAGGTTGAAGGAGATAGAGGAGGTGGAGAGGATTTCTCAAGATGGAAGCTTAGGTTTTTACAAAAGATAAAAGATGTTTATTTTACAATTGGAAAATCCTATTTATAGACGCGGTTCGGGCCCTCTTTCTGACCTAATTCGTATCCTTTTGCAAGTGGGAAAATATGGGGTCGATCGTGGCGTCATGGGACCGGGAATCAGGCTTTTGACTGATTCCCGCAGGGTAGCTCGCCGAGCTGGGCGAGCCAGCTCGGCGAGTTGGCCTTTGCAGGCCAGCTTGATGCGAGCTGGCCTCCAGCTCGCCGATCTGGCCCCAAAAAGGCCATTTCGACGAGCGGGAATGCCCAAAACGCCTTGCGCGACTGCTGGATGTCCCGAAACGCAACTTTTACCCGAACTCGTTCCTGGTTTAGCCTACACATACACGAAGACTCCAAATAACATTAGTTCCAAGGATAAATTGACCCGCCAATTGCTCATTTTGAGTAAACACTCCATTTGGTGCGACTTTTGGCGGATCAATTAGCTATAAAAGGTAATGGAAATTTAACGTACATGCTAATTTGGCCATATTTGCCTAAAATAATCAGAAAACGAGCCTAAACAACGAAAAGTAAATAGAACATATACAATTTCCAACTAACTCACACAAAAGCATATAAATGCGAGAATTGCTCGTTTATTCATAAAATAACGCTAAAAAACGTCCTAAAACCGTACCCAAAGATAGGGGTTTTTGACCCCTATCAACAACTTCAAAATAACAAGAGAAAGTATATATTGAATAGAAAAGATGTATTATTATTGAATTGTGAATCTTCACAAGTTAGCAGAGAAGAAGAAACATGGATAACATTTTAACTAATTTGAGTTCCGGGTTGTCAATCCTTTCCTCAAACTTCGTAGGTTTGTCAGACCCTGGGGCGCTTCAGCCGCTAATCCTTCTCGCTGAATCCTCGAAATAGAGATCGCTGGATCCACTATTAGAATGTAAACTTGTCTTCAACATTTCTTGAATCTAAACTAATTGCCACTGTGTATGAAATTAAACTAAGAACAACTTGTGTACAGCAAGTTTGTTTTTACAGAAATGAAACTAAAATCTAACTCTCTTTATTGAATCAGAGTTTTCTCAACATAATATCAACTCTCTCTAAAACTCTAACAACTCTGAATTCTGAAATGAAGCACTTATTTATAGTTGCTGAAAGGTTGTGTTTGAAGGGTCGTGTCCGCTGGTGAAGGGTTGTTTCTATCTGAATGAACAGACGCGTTATTTGGAAATTGAACATGTGAAATCAGTGCTGAAAATGCTGCTGTTGCTACCGAGATTTAGAAATCTCAGTCGCGACCTGGGGCTAAGGGATATGCTTGAACGAAAGTGTGTTTTCGTGCCTAAAGTTAGCATGTCGCGACCAAGATATAGGAATCTCGATCGCGACACGGGTGTTTGTTCTCATCCTCGACTTTTTCCCGTCTCCTCGTATCGGTCTTCTGAATTTACACGTGCTTTTAGCTCGTAACTGTGATTTTTCTCTCGTTTTTGCTCCGTTTTAGCTCCTATTTGGATTTAACCAAATAATTAAGTACCTTGCATCAAAGAAACATATATAGACGTAAAAGTACTCTAAATAAATATAATTAACATGATTTCAATATAAAACTGACGTAATTATTAATGATATTTTAGGTATATTTTGGGCTTATCAATGGACCTTTAGGTAGGGTACATGTACAGACCGAAGCCACCATTCGGTCATCTCAGTATGGCTGAAGGCAATTCGTCAAAAGGCATATTAGAGGACACGTGAACCAATCAGAGTGATGGATTATAAATACATGCTCCTTATTTTCATAAATACAGTGGCACGCAAAGATAGGGTCCACTGACCTATCATAAGCTGCCACATGTTTAAGGTATCACTTTTGTTATCTATAAATAATCGAGCTATTCCAGAGTTGATGTAACTGATTCTAATCATTAGAAGTACTTTCTTTCTAGTCTTTGATATACTTTTAGTTTGTCAACTGACTTTACCATCGGAGAGGGTTTGCCAGTCTCCGACCCATTTCTGACGGTTATTGTGTTCTCAAGTGACCGGAATCTTAATCAAGAGTGCAAGTTACAAAACCGTGGTAGCAGATACGATGACTTGTTGTCATACATTCACATAAGTTTTAAGTTTTTTTTTTTGTAATTAAAATAATAACCTTTTGATATTAGAATAGAGATTAGAGGTCCCTCAATCTTGGAGACCCTAAGCACCAACCTACGGTAACTCCCCCAAGAGTCAGCCACGCTGGGAGTCCGGGATACTTTAAGCCATGCTCCTATAAAACCTAAACCATAAAGAGTGACTGGAAAGTAACCTCGCTATTCTCAAAAAGAAATGATATTGGATATTATTTATTCGTAACAACTTGAATTTTTTTAAAACTTTATGTGATATTTTGTTGTTTAGTTAACATTTTTTAGTATTTATTATTAATTAACAAGAGATCAAATTTGCGTGATATTAAGAAAAATTAAAGTCTTTGATCGACATACAATTTTTTGTTCTACACACAGTCGAGCCCTCGAGCTCTTGATCCTAGCTCTGCGACTGGATATGGATTAAAAAAACCAACTTAAGCAAGAAAAAATGAGGTAAAAAGCATTCTGAGGCACTCGATCTTTCATTTTTGGGTGCATTAAGTCATTGATATTTTATTTGGACATGTATCTAATCATTTCTTTTTTATAACAGTAAGTCATTGCTTGCAAAATTAGTTAGTTGTGAACATCTAATTCAATTAAAAAACATATTCATTTCATGTATGTTTAAAATTAGATTTTTTTACAACTTAAAATAAAGTTTTTATAGTTTTTCCATAGCCACATTACACATAAAAAATTTGCTTTCGAACAATTAAAAATAAAAAATTCGAACCCAGATAAAATGAATAACAGTTTGTTAACTGAGTTTTTATACTGAACTGAGTTTTATAGTCATTAGAGACTTAATATGAACAAAAATAAAAGATCATGAACTAAGAGTCTGTTTGGTTTACCTGTTGTTTGTATTACTGTTTGATGTTTGAAGTAGAGATTATCTACTTTTGTAAAAAGCTACTTTTGTAAAAAAACTATTTTACATGTATAAAAGGCAAACAACGTGTTCCTAAGAGCACCTCCAATATGAGGTGTTTGATAAGGTGAACGATGCTTGGAAGAGTGTATTGAATTAGGGTAATAAGGGTTGTTTAGTTTTTTTTTATAGCAATGTTGCTGCTTTTTGGAACCCATTTGCCACCTTTACTTTTTTAATATAAGAAAATGATTTAGTTGCTTAATATTGGTGCAATTTTATGATAATATTTATGATTAAAATAAATTAGGCAAAAAGCATCTTGAGGCTCCTAATCTTTCATTGTTTGGTGTATTAAGCTATCGATCTTTCATTTAGACACATTGAACCCATGATCTTTCATTGTTTGGTGCATTAAGCAATTGATCTTTCATTTAGACACATTGAGCCCTTGATATTTCATATATGGGTGTATTAGGCCCTTCCGTAAATCAATTCATATATGGATGTATTAAGGGCCTGTTTGGTTAGGTTTATATAATCGCCGCGTTTAGCATTTTCTCTAGACAGTGCAACATTTTAGAGTTTTTCACGAAAAGCTTTTTTTAGAGCTTTTCATGAACAACTGTTTGTAGTTATTTGTTATTGACAAAATTATTCTTTTTATTTCCACAAAATATGTTTCCTTTTTAACATTATTTTTATTTTTAGAACATAATTATCGAAAAATAAGGTTTTGTTACGTTCAATAAGGTTTTGTTACGTTCAATAAACTTTTAGGGATGGGGATCGTAATACCAGGTACTTCCATCTGTCTACTATGATCAGGCGGCAGAGGAATAGAATTGAGGCTATCAAAGATTCTGATGGGGAGTGGGTGTATGAAGATGAGGTGATTCGGAATTTGGCTCTGAAGTTCTATAAGGAGCTTTTCAAAGAGGATCCTGTTCAGCTGGAGAGGGCTCACTCTATTGCTACCTTTCCTTTGATCAGTGAGGATATCAGTCAGAGTGCCTTTCTTCCTATTTCCCGAAAAGAGATTGACCATGCCATCTTCAGCATTGGGGCGTCTAAAGCGCCTGGTATTGATGGTCTTCCAGCTGGCTTCTACCACAAGCACTGGGGTGTTGTGAAGGAGGGTATCTATGAGTTTATCATAGGTGTGTTCAATGGGTCTAAGGATATTGAGCTGGTTAATAGAACTCTCTTGGTCCTTATTCCTAAAATTGATAAGCCTTCTTCCTTTTTGCATATGAGACCCATCAGTCTTTGTAATGTTCTTTACAAGACGATTACAAAAATTGTGGCTAATAGAATCCGTGGCATTCTTCCGGAGATCATTTGTCAGAATCAGGGTAGTTTCGTACCCGGTAGACAAATGATGGATAATGTGGTGATTGCCCAAGAAATGGTGCACACTATGAAGATTAGGAAAGGGAAGAAAGGCATTGTGGCTCTTAAGCTGGATTTGGAGAAGGCCTATGATCGCATCAACTGGAACTTCCTGATGGAGAGTCTAGAGAGAGCTAGGATCCCGGACAGTTGGAGAAATCTTATTAAGGTTTGTATTACTTCTCCTTTGTTTCAGGTTATGGTGAATGAGGATATGTCGGAGGAGTTCTCTCCGGGTCGGGGCATCCGTCAGGGTGATCCTATGAGTCCCTTCCTTTTCGTTATTGCTATGGAGAGGCTGTCCCACCTTATTCAAGATGCCATTGATATTGGGAGTTTCCACCCGGTGGCCATCAACAGTTTCTGTCCCCAGGTGACCCACTTATTCTTTGCGGACGATGTCCTTATCTTTCTTGAAGGTAATGAGGAGCAGTTGAGTGTCATTATGGATATTCTGGATTGTTTTTGTTCGGCCTCTGGTCAGAGACTTAATATCCAGAAATCTAGGATGATGTGCTCTAAGAATATGAATTCGAGAATTTGTAAAAGATTAAGTGATTTGTCTGGTATTCCTCTTACTAATTCTCTTGGGAAGTATCTGGGGATTCCTCTCCTTAGTGAGAGAGTATCTAAAGTTTCTTTTAAAGATACTTTGGACAAAGCCAATACGAGGTGTGCTACGTGGAAAGCCAAGACTCTCTCCCTCGCTGGCCGTCTGACTTTAATTCAATCTGTGAATTCCGCTGCTCCCAACCACATCATGCAGGCTTGTCAGCTTCCGAATCCTGTGCTTAATGATCTTGATAAGATTAACTGAAGGTTCCTGTGGGGGGAAGCTGCGGAGGGAAGAAAGATCCACCTGGTGCCTTGGAGTGAGGTTTGTCAGCCCAAAGATTCAGGGGGTTTGGGCATTAGGAGAGCTAAGGATAATAATAAAGTTTTATTAATGAAACTCCTTTGGCGTATGTGGCAATGCCCCTCCTCTCTCTGGGTTCGCCTTCTTTGTGGTAAGTATCGAAAAGATAAGATCTTTGGGGGCCCGAAAGAGAGAGTTATCAATTGTTCCTTCCTCTGGAAAGGGCTTAGCGTCGTTTTTGCTGAGTTTTGCTCGGGGGTTGGTCTGGATGTGGGTAATGGTAAGTCCATAAGCTTCTGGTTTGATACCTGGATTGGGGATAAACCTTTAGTGGATGTGTGCACTTCCCCCTCGCCTAGTGATATCCAAAACTGGAGGTTAACCGATGTGGTGGACTCTGAAGGGGACTGGGTTTGGCCTAAATTTGATTCTTTCTTTAGCCTTGAGACTCTCCTTAGAATTAGAGGAGTGAATGTGAGTAATCAAGAGGAAGACATGGATAAGCATTGCTGGGCGCTAACTAACAATGGAGTCTATTCTTGCAAATCTGCCTTTGAAGCTTTTTCCCTTAACAGGACTGATAATCCCTCGGATATTTGGAAGACCATTTGATCCCTTAAAATCCCCTACCGCATGAGGAGCTTCCTGTGGCTGGGCGTTAAAGACAGATTACTTACTAACTCAGATAGATACAGAAGGCATTTGGCGACCTCTGGAGCTTGCGGTAGATGTAGAGGCCATGTTGAATCGTTGTGCCACGCTCTTAGGGATTGCCCTAAGAGTGAAGAGGTTTGGAAGAAAATTCTCCCTCATCATACTTTCTCTTCCTTCATGTCCCATTCTGTGAACGACTGGTTCTCAGATGGTATTAGGGGAAAGTTATTGTCTTATATGGAGCATGGGGACATTTTCTTTGCCATTATCTGTCATCAAGTGTGGAAATGGAGGAACGAGGAGATTTTTGATAATAAAGCTGTGCTTTTGCCTAACTTAGCTGAGTTCTTCTTGAAGAAACTCTCCTCTATTATTGATAGTTTCAAAGGTGAGTCCCTTGCCAGATCTTCCCCGAGTAGTGATGTCCACCTCGTGAGCTGGAGCAGGCCGAGAGAGGGGGTTGTGAAGCTGAATACTGATGGTTCCTGCCTCAGTAATGGTAAGATTGCTGCCGGAGGTGTTCTTAGGGATGCGGGAGGCGCCTGGCTTTCTGGGTTTACCCAGAATTTGGGTTTGGGTTCTTCCTTCTCTGCGGAGCTCTAGGGCATTCTCTCTGGGATCCAGCTGGCGATTAGGCTGGGTGTTAAGAGGCTTTCTGTGGAGTCAGATAACTTGGAGGCCATCAATATGATTTTGGGTAGTCATGTCATGGGTCTTCATAGCCGCAACCTTATTAAAGCTATTAAGAGGCTTAGCCCCTCATTTGATATCCTTGAGTTCAGCCACATTTTCCGGGAGCAGAACCGTGTTGCAGATCACTTGGCGGCGGCAGGCCATGAGGGGGTGTTAGGTGTTTCTACCCTTACCGTTCCCCCTATCGCTCTTTCTCCTCTTCTTTTAGAGGATAGGATTGGGGTTAGCTTTCCTAGGCTAATCCCGGTGTAGTTGCTTGTTTTGCTTTGCTTTCCTTTCCTTTTCTACAAAAAAAAATAAAAATAAATAAACTTTTTATTTTTTATTTAAATTATTTTTTTAATTTGTATAATACATTTTTTATTTTATAATTTATTTGTTGATTAATTTAAAACATTTCCATATTAAACATTTTAAATACTAACAACAACAGTTCAGTATAATTTTGCCAAACACTAATAAATAAACAGCTAATAACAAACAACAAACAACTTACTACAACCGCAAACAACTAACATCAACAACAACATCTATTAGCTAACAATTGAATCAAACAGGTCCTTAATACACCTATATATGAATTGATTTACGGAAGGGCCTAATACACCCATATATGAAAGATCAATGGCTCAATGTGTCTAAATAAAAGATCGAAGGCTTAATGCACCAACCAATGAAAGATAAAGGGCTCAATGTGTCTAAATGAAAGATCGATGACTTAATGCACCAAACAATGAAACATCAGGGGCCTCATGATGCTTTTTGCCAATAAATTATACATAAATAATGATTTGTGTAGTAACAACTTTTAGAATTGCTTTATATTGGAATACTTTTTTAAAAAAGATAAAAAATGATATAGATGAGAGAAAAATAAAATATTATTAGATGTTGTGTTAAGTTTTAATAATTTTTGAAGTTACTTGTATTAAAAATGCTCTAATCAAATACATTTTTTAGAAGGTAGTACCAAAAACAAAAAAAAATCAATGGCTTATTGATAATAATAATAAAAAAATCCCATAAAAAAAGAAAAAGATAATAAAAAAAAAAAAAGTATGAATGGCTTCGTTTTGAAAAAAAAAAGGGTTAAATATTTAATACAATGGGGGAACAGTAAAATACAAAAAAATGGATCCATCCAGTATTTCAAAATTCTAGACCATTCACATGGAGTTGGAACCATTCAACTCTTGATTAGATGACAAAGTAGCAGTACTAAGACGGTGCGTTTAGTATAACGATAAATAAAGACAAACAAAACAATAGACAAGTATGCATGTCTACCCAGATAGAACAGATATTTTAGCTCTTCATTTTTACTTGCTTTCTCCATATCTCTCTCCAAGTTTTCTCCTGGTAAATGCCTCTAACCCTAATCAACTTGCGTTTCTCTCTATGTCTAATTTGAGATTTTCCTTAGATAATCTTTTTATTATTCAATCATTATCTACTCATTGGAGCATCCAATTCTGTTTCTTTTTTCCAATTGATAGCCCTGTTACTTTGTGGTTAATTAATTAGGGTTGATCTGGTTTTCAAGTGCTGTGGATTAAATGTTCTTGGATGTTTTTAAGCTGGATGTCTGCACCACCAATATTATGCTCTCTTTTTGTGCCATTTTCTACCCAGACAAGTGTTGCCCCGGAGTTCCAATGTTTCCACCGATTATGCTAAACTTCTGTTCATTTTTTATTTTGAGATTGGATATTATTTTCCTTCACGAAACTTAGTTAAAATGTGCCCTTTGATGTAGTTAGTTTCGGTCGCTAGGCACTGTAGAAGCGGTTGCATATTGGAATTACTTTGGTTGTCAATGTCTTTCATTTGAAATCCCCAAGTATGATTTTTTTTTCCTTTTTTCATTCTCATTTGCAGGTGCTGTACTCTTCCAATCATCCTTGCTAGTGGTTTCACTGGGCTATCTTTTTTTGGGGGCCTACTATGAGTTTTACCGGTCCTTCCATGGTTTCTGGTTAGTATCATTTTTCTTGCTTTTCCTTGCCAGTTTATAATTTTTTATTTGGATCATGTTATTTTTGCAATGAAACATTCTAGAAAATTCGTTTGGCCTTTGTATGAACATGCACATTAGTATCTTTGTTTGTATTACTCCTCCCATATTATTAAATCGTGCTTAATATCATTCTAAGGTGGTAAAACTGCTAGAAGGGCATTTGAGTTTGGAAGGACTTACGTGGTTAGGCCCAAAGGTAAACATCAAGCTACTGTTGTATGGCTACATGGTCTTGGTGATAATGGATCGAGGTAATACCATTTTTCCATTGCTCTTCCTTACTGATGATCTCTTAATCATTCGCATTCTGCGCTCCTTTTGAGTTATGTGCTAAATGCACAGGTCATGAATACGGAACCAAATTTACCTCTCTCCTCTTCCTTCACCCTGGAGAAAAAGGTTCTCTGATGCACACGTTTTTTATCTGTTCGTGACTTGTGGCATACTTGAGATTTTTTTTTTTGTCAAGACATGGCCTTGATTGAAGGGAAAATTCTACCGGAAGGCAATTAGACCAGCATTGTTATATGGTACGGAGTGTTGGGCAGTGAAACACTGCCACATCCATAAGATGTCGGTGGCGGAGATGCGTATGTTGAGATGGATGTGTGGTCACACGAGAAAGGACCGGGTGCGTAATGAAATAATTAGGACAAAAGTAGGGGTTACATCTATTGAGAATAAAATGAGAGAAAACCGACTAAGGTGGTTTGGCCATGTGAGACGTAGAGCGCTTGATGCGCCGGTTAGGAGAACCGAAGAGTGGCAAAGGGATGTAGTGGTGAGGGGTAGGGGAAGACCTAAGCAAACTTGGAGGAGGGTGATCGAGAGTGATATGAGTTTATTGGGAATTGAGGAAAATATGGTAGTGGATAGGACGGAGTGGAGGGAGCGAATCTGTGTCGCTGACACGACTTGATTTTCACGGTTTTATATGATGGTTCATGTTAGCCGACCCCGAATCATTTCGGGACTAAGGCTTTGTTGTTGTTGTTGTTGTTGTAAGACATGGCCTTGATGATTTGAATAATAACTTTATCGAGCCATATGCATTTTGTGTCTCAGATGTGGATTTTTTTCTTTTTGGTGTTGTTTCATGATGTTGTAGTGTATCTAGGAAATTGAATCATGCATTTTTTTTAATGTGGAAATTAAATTAGGTATGTATTACAGTTTTTTTTTTTTTAAATCTCATTAAGAATCATTCTGTTATAGGATTGAGAATGAACACTTATTTCAAGCTGCCTAATCAGTAATTCGTCTGTTTTAAGATTTTGCAAATTTGGTTGATATTATGATGTGGAAGTTTACCCAATACCACCACAAAACAAGTATAAAGATAAATAAAGAAAGACAGAAGAATAATGAAATCTAACAGACTGAATTTCAGCATCTCATATGTTGTTTGATTTTCATTGGCAGCTGGTCCCAACTTTTGGAGACCCTCCCTCTTCCAAATGTAAGTAAAATTGTACCAGAAAGAGTCTTATATAAGCAATTGCTGATTTATATGAAACTAATCTTCTTTAAGTAGTGAAATATGATTTATAAATTGTTATGCAGATTAAATGGATATGTCCTACTGCGCCAACTCAACCTATCAGCATATTTGGCGGCTTCCCGTCAACAGCATGTAAGTGTGTGTATGTGTCTGTGTTTATATGATGTAATCTTTTGATAAAAGAGAGTTAAACTATCTGTGTCAAGAAATCGTTTTGAATTCTTTTTTTTCCTGTAAGCAGTTCAGATGAAATGAATTTCTGTTTGGATTAAATTCAGTTCTGATGTTTGCTGTATTTATTACAATAATCCAAAGGCCATTGTGATTTGAATTAGGGTTTGATGTCGGAGACCTTTCAGAAAATGCTCCTGATGATTTGGAAGGCTTGGATGCTGCAGCATCACATGTTGCAAATTTGTTGTCAACAGAACCTGCTGACAGTAGGTTTCTCTTTTGTTTGTTACTATTTGATGGTGGAACTACTTCAAGTACTCTATTCGGCCAGTTTCTAATTTTTCATCATCAATTGTTAGTGTTTGGCTGGCATGTTGATGTTGGCTCATTTATAGTATGAATTTACATTTCTTCTAAACCTAATATTGCAATATTAACCTGAAAACACTAGATTGAGTTGAGAGGCACATTTATAGTTTTAGTGGCCTCTTGGACTAGCTAAGCTTCCTTTCATTATCCCAATATGTTTTTGAATATAATCTACTATGTTTCAGTTAAACTGGGTATTGGAGGCTTCAGTATGGGTGCTGCAACCTCCTTATATTCTGCAACTTGCTTCACTTTAGGAAAGTGTGCAAATGGAAATCCATATCCTGCTAGTCTGAGTGCAGTTGTCGGATTAAGTGGCTGGCTTCCATGTGCAAAGTTCGGTTCTTTTTTCTGCTCTCCTTGTAAATTCATCTTTCTCTCTGTTGCATTGATTGTTGTTCCTTGTGTTTTAATTGTCTTTTCCAGGGCTTTGGGTAACAAAATTGAGGGAGTAGACGAAGCAGCACGACGTGCCACATCACTACCCATATTGCTCTGTCATGGCAAAGGTATTAAGCATCTTTCGTAATATGCATGTATATATGTATCATTGTTGATGTTATCAATCCTTTATACCTGTAAGAGCAAGCAGGCTAGGTGAATATGGTTACTGTTGATGATGTCCTTTAAATATCTTTACCTGCATAGCTTGAATGAATGCAGCATTTGTACGTTAATTGCTTGAGCACTGTCACATATTAATATAAAAACTATTATTGATTCTTAACTATTAGCTTAAACTTTTGGTTCAATTGGTTTCTTGATATGGTATCAGAGCCTCTTGGACCAAGTGGTCGAGTGTCTGAATCCTGACAATCCCATTCATTGGTGAAACTAAAATACATGGTAAGATGGGCCTGTGTTGTACAAGCTTCAAGCCCCGAGTAATTTGCATGTGGGGCAGTGTCAAAGATTAATGTAAAACTATTATTGGGTCTTAACTATCAGCTTAAACTTTTGTTTCAATTGGTTCCTTGACAAGCACATTGAAAGTCAACCTTTTAATTAGTAATGGAAATTTCATAAAAAAAAAAAAAAAATTAGTAATGGAAATGAGATCAGACGGCTATGACAACAATGTCATACTTGATTAGGCTATAATTTGTTGTAGGCAAGAAAAGGAAAATATGTTTGCTAATTCTAGGTCAGGAGGAACTGATTGTTTTACCTGTCAAGGTTATAAAAAACGCTAGGCGCTAGTTGGTCTAACAGAGTTCCCGGAGATTAATTAGAGATTAATCTGATTTGTATTTTTGTATTTTTTAATAAATAAATTATTGTATAAATACAATTAAAATATGAATTATACTATGTAAAAATAATAATATAAAACTTTTAAGATATAAAAACATATATATTTCAATATTTGTTACATTAATGTCCTTAAAAAATAAAAATGTGGCAACAAAAATAGCATTATAAGATTAATATCCTTAACAGTAAAATTTGATATTTTTAGGTCTTTTCTTTTAGTTTTAGGTTATTTAATATTTTATTTAAAATTGGAAAACATGACTCCACCGGGGTCCGACAGGAGCCCGCCTTATTTGAAGAAATCGGGACGGTGTTGTAAAAATCTCCGTCCTGGGCCGAATTTTAGAACACTGCCTTATGTGCATGTTGTATTGCTGCTGTAAATTCGTGCAATCAAACTGATATTTGAAACTTCTGATGAGTTATAGTTAGAGAAATTTTCATGATTGAAAATGAAGAGTTTTAACCTAATAATAGGTGATCTACTTGTATCTAAACTCTAAAGACTGAATAACTATCTGTTGGAGTCATGTTTTTATGACTGACTTCAACATCTCCCCATTCTTGTTTTTCTAGCTTCACATCTTCTCCATGTCGGTTGATATGTTGCAGTTCAACGTAATTGTGTATATAGTTGTATCAATGGTACTTGTTCCACCAAATAAAATTCTCATAACCAATTATTGGAGCTACATGTGCATGATGCCAAGCATCTTATAATGGTTGTAATGCAATTGGTTTAGAAATCCGACTGCGCTTGTATGAACTTTAAGCATTGCAGAAAATTCTGTTGGGGAAGTGGATCATTTCAAATGATGAAATGCAATATATAATTTCATAGATAGTGTGTGCATTACCAGAATATCTTTCCGGTCAGAACAAATGGATAGGAACTAGGAAATAAAGAAAAAAGCAGGCTTTTCTTCAGTTTTGTCAAAGAGCCAAAGGAACCTTAAAACCTGAGTAAGATATTTGGTTAATTGCAGGTGATGACGTAGTTCCTTACAAGTATGGTGAAAAATCTTCACAGGTTTTGGGGTCTACTGGATTCCAGGATGTGACATTCAAAGCATACAACGGGTAATGTATAGATAAAATGTAGATTAATTTGTTTTCTAAAATGGTTGAAGTTAATTGAGATGAAAGATTTGATTCCATGATCCAGGCTTGGTCATTACACAATCCCTCAAGAGATGGATGAGGTGTGTGGCTGGCTAAATTCCAAATTGGGGCTTGAGGGTTGCTCTTCCTGATATGATTGTGTAGTAAGGCCAAGAAAAACTCGGAGGTCTGGTCTGATCTGATCTGGGGTAAAACAAACAAAAAACATAAAGGCAAGTTTTGAGAAGCAAAATTAAGTACCCGCAAGGGAATGAGAGAGGGAAACATTACTTGTCATAGAATTGGTCTATCAGTAACGTCTTGTTTCTTCTCATCTGTGTTTGGGATTTTTTAGATTTGGGTCATTACTTGATTCAACTTTGGGGATTTCCCTAAATTTGACATGTTTTAAAAAAATTGTTAATGATTTATTTTTTTTTACTAATAGCAGAATGATATATATGAAGTATCAATTAAAGGCCTGTTATGTGATTCAGTTGTTAGTAAATACTAGTTAATAGTTGTTATAAGTTGTTTGTTATTATCTAATTAATTAATGATTGATAAAATTAAATTAATAAAAAAATGAATTATGAAGGTATAAAATAGATATAACTTCCCGGCTTAAACTATACACACAAACAAGTACAGAAAATAGATATTAAACTTAGCTGGAAATATAGGTTTGATCTGATCTCTACAAGAAGTAGTTGTATCTTTTGGAAACAGAAAGCACAATAGAACAGAGGATTGCATCGTCCATGTGCCATTGCCTTGAAAGCAATTGTTGGTAGACTGTGGTCGCCCTTCAAGATTACCATATTTTTATAATCCTACTACACTTCAGGATAGAAGCTTCAAGCTGTGGAACGACATAACTAAAATTGCCTAAAAAACTTTGCTTCTATACTCGTGACCTTTGAAGGTTTGGAACATTAAAATTGAAAATGCTCGGAAAATTAGTATTCTGTAAAATGTATTGAAGATATTCAAAGAGATAGAAATAATATGTTGCAAAACCTTTTAAAAATTGCAACAAATAAATGCATTTCTGTTACATAAAAAATTTCAATAGTAAGAAAATAAATAAGTTCCAAAGTATTTAAAAGGCATTACATCCAAATGGATTCCTAAATTAAAGCTTCAATATCAATTAGGTCTTAAACTATCAAAATCATCAATCAGATCCTGAACTAAATAAAAATGATCAATTGAATTCTATCCCAAAATCGGAAACTGTGACAATTTGATATAGTTTGTAATAATCTCTGTGTTGGTTCAAAATGGGTTTGGGAAAGAAGGACTGAAACTGTTCAGCCAAATGATTTTCGATCAGGTCTCAATTAAAGACTATTATTTAGAATGAGGACTCAATTGATGATTTTTAACTAGTTCATAGACCTGGTTGATGATTTTAATAGTTTAGGGTCATAATTGACTTTGAAATCTTAGTTTGGGGAGCTAAACGAGTGTTATGCCTATTTAAAAACATACGAGAACAAAAATTTCGACCAACACCTCATATGGGTGTACTGCTTATTTACCAAAATCACTTAAATGCTTATTAAGGACCAACTCAATATACACTAGTACTCTCAAGTTTCCTACGTTACGTTGGATAAAATGCAAGGCTTAACAACAAACCACTTAACAAGCCTTAATAATTTTACTTCCGCCTTAATGATTTTTTTTTTTTTTTTTTTCTTCCGTAGGCCATGTTTCTTAACTTTTGTTTAATAGGAGGAGCATCTTCTTGGATGTTCAAAAAGTGTATCATAAGATATGGAGAAATTTCAATGATATCCATGGGGTTTAAGAAAAGGCCTCGACATTTTCTTTCACCGTTGAAATGATATATGTTGCTCTAGAATTTCTGAAGCAATTTTGACAGACTTCCCGTCAATTAACCATACAACATCTTCTCCAGTGCCCCCACTGGTTCAGCCTCTCTCTCAATATGATCTTGTGCTAGTTTCATGTTTAAAGAGACCAGATAAGTCTCCTAAGCTACTATTTGATATCCCTGAGCAACTGCCATGCCAAATTATGTATTGACAAAGTGGACGTCCAATTATTACATTATATGGTGGTACAGAATCAATCACCAAGAACTCAGTCTTGGAATTCCATTTAACCGGACCATTCCCAATAGAAACGGCCATCTGTGCACTGCCTAGGAGAGGTATCGAATGTCCCGATATCCCCACGAGTGGCGACAGAGTTGGAATGAGCCTGTCATGATCAAGACCAAATGCTTCGTAGGCTTTACGAGTAATAATGTTGACGGAGCTGCCGATATCTATGAATACTCTACGAACTTTGAATTCCTCCAGCAAAATTTAAATGACCAAGGCATTGTTATGTGTCTGTCACGCGAAGTTACCAAAAGAAAACTCAAACTTTGATTCGACAATTCTTTCTTGGTCCTTGCGAATTCTTCGTTGCTTTGCTGAACGATCTTCTTTAGGCCCTCCAACAATGACATTAATTACTCCACGAGGAGCCCTTTCTTTATGTTGTTTTCCTTTTGAATCATTTGATTTGATTGCATTTTTCAAGAATTTGTATAATTTTCCCGCTTCAGCTATTTTATTCAATTCCACAACTAATTGTCTGCAATCTTCCGTATCATGACCTTCACTTTTATGAAACTCACAATATAGGATGTTGTGTCTTCGATCGAATGTTTTTAGGTTCGGGGATAACTGCATGTGCTGCCTGTTTGTTTCCACCTATGAAGCACGACTCGGGTGCGGACACAGATGCAGACACGGGTGCGGACACGACAAACGACATTTTTAGAAAATATGAGACACGGGTACGACGGGACACGACAAATTATATATATATATATATATATATATATAATATATATAAAAAAAATTGCTTAATCACAAATAAGTCATTCTCTAATAGCAATGATGAAATCGCAAGGATTTTGGTGCGGATGAAATCAGACAAGACAACAACAAAAAAGAAGATGAAATCGTAGGAGAATCACAAAAGATGAAATCACAAGAGAATCGCTAAGAATCGTAAATCGCAAAACAAATCGAAGAAGGAAGAGAAAGAAGCCCTTAGCGTTTATAATCGCGATATAAAGGTGAGAATTAGATGTAGTTTAGGTTTTTTTTATCAAATTTTGTAATTGAACCATAGGTTTTAAGAGATTAAAAAAACCCTCAACTTTTACATATTTTCAGCATTAGCCGAGTCCCCGCCATGTCCCGTCGAGTCCCTATCGTGTCGCTGTCGAGTCCCACCTGTGTCACTGTCGAGTCCCATGTCATCTCCGTGTCCCCACCGAGTCCCCGAGTCTGGTGAGTCCGACACGACCCCGATGACCCCGAGGAAGAGTCCGTGCTTCATAGGATTCCACCCAGTAAAGGATTTCTTTTTGAGGAGTGTTTAGAGGAGTAGAATTTCGATATGAGTGTTCTTTAGATCGTTTATTATCTTCTCTGCTCCTGTCGCTATTGGACTCCTTCGGTTGATGAACCGAACTCAATCTCTCCTTAAGAAAAGGGTTCAACTTGTGACTATCCCATTTAATGAAGTCTCAGTCTCTTCGCATCAAGCCAGGGAAATTCTTCCATCTTCGGGTGGTAAGCTCTTTGGAAAAATCGTTGCTTCGGCAATTACTCGCTATAGCTTCCATCGCCCCATCAACATTCAGATGATTAATCTGAATAGCCCCTCTTTGGAAATGTTCAACCTACTCATTCAAAGATTCGCTAGGCTCTTGTATTAAATAGTTAAGATATTGCATTGTCTTGCGTTCAGGAATAAAAGTGATAAAATGATCTGCGAACTCTTTAGACATTTGCTTAAAAGATCTAATAAAGGCTGTCAGGAGTTGGTCATACTAGTAAGCCGAATCTCTCAATGTCGTCGAAAATAAACGACACATGAGTGCATCGGTTGCTGTACTAGTTTGTAGAGCTTTAAGAAAATTCTTCATGTGAAGGGTTGGATCTGTCATACCATTGTAATCTTTTAGTATAGGATATTTGAATCTTGTCAGCCTTGGCCGACTCATGATCTCATCACTCAAAGGAGTGTCCACATCCGTAGTTTCTGGCATCCTGGATTCTAGTCCTTCGTCTTTCATCACGTGCCGAAGTTCGCTCTTGATAAGGTTATAAACTTCTTCCTTAAGAGAAGATCCATTTTCCCTCGGCTTTGGCCGCCTTCAGTCATGATATCTAGAAACCTCTGATTTTTTCTTATGTGCTTCGTAATGACGAATCAGGGATTCAGTGGAATCATGACGAATGCCCCTACGTCGTTTTGGAGACATGGATCCTTTTTGCTTCAAAACATGCTTACTGGGCGAAGGTGAATGGTGACGCCTTCGATGCGAAGGGCTTTTAGGCCTTCCCTTCGATCTTCCTCTAAATACCTCATGCTGAGATTCTTCAGAAAATCCCCGCTTCCTAGGACATGTTTGCGCAACATGATGTCCAGTAGAGCAAGCGACTGACCGTCTTCTATCACCATATCTACCAGCATCCCTTACTTCCTTCAACTCCAAACGCATAACTTCCATCTACGTAGCATGCTCAACTCGAAAGATATCCATTGATTCTTGAACATATCCCATATTGTATATCAACTGCCTTGTTAAACCATCCATAAAACTAGGCTGCTCAAGATCTAATGACCCAAGGCATGTGTAAATCCTCTGGTCCAAAGTTGGTGTAATAAGCAGTGGCGATAGGGGATGATTATGGGAATCAACTCAGCCACGATTAGATGTGACTGAAGTACCCAGAATATCTTTAGGTCTTTGATTAAGCTGAATTACTGGTTGAACTACATGTTGAACTATAGGTTGAAATACGGGATGAACAACTGAACTCTGAACATTAACCATCTTTTTACGAAAAGTGCTCCATATTCACTGCACCAAATGATATCTTTCTTTTTGCAATCTTCTCTGTAGTTGTTTTCGGTGACCTGAATCAACAAACAACCATCAGAAAAGGGACCGGAGGTCCGACGAACCCTCTTTGATGCCTAAGTCAAAAGAATACTTGAGGAAGTATTGAGTAACTTGAAAGCAATTAAGTGAGAGAGAATGTATATATGATTACGTACCTTTAGCTCTGATCCCAAGCTATTTATAGACAACAAAGTGTGTACTTGGACACGTGGCAAGGTTTGATTGGTCTTCAGACCATATCTTTCCGTTCCATGTGACATATGAGTTGGGGGAGCCTGCTTTTGGGGATCATGAGTGACCATTGGTCCATGTGTTCCTTGAGGCAGCTCCCCACCGAAGGAAAAACTAAACAACTCTGTGCCGAAACGAAGCTTTATTCATGCATTCTATATCCGAATGCATCATGGGCTTAGGCCCAAATGTTGGATTCATGCATTGACCGAAGCCTAAGCGTTTGGCCCATTCAACTATTACCGTATCAATAATAAACACAATTTATGATTAACCTGTTGCAATATTAAAAATTGAATTAGAATAAAGCAAAAAAAAAAAACGTTTTTGTTTATTGTCATTTAGATGGCTAAAAATCACCTCAAAAAAAAAACAAAAAGAGAAACTAATCAGAGAAAATCGGGGTACATTATCGATTTCGAACATCTAGACAAAATAAATGGCTTTCGTTTTGAACAGCGAGCTTAAACATATCAGGCCAAGCTTACGATTCGTAAACTCTCATATCTTATTAATTCAAAATGATCATCTATATAAATAAATTAAACTAATGTTACCTAAAGTTTACTCTGGTTCACATTTTAATACCTAGATTTTATTTTGTTCCAAATTATGCTTGGACTAAAGACGAAGGTACAATTTAGTACATTTAACCCGTCACTAACCGATCAACCTTCCCTCTCCACGTGTGTGTGTGCGTATATATATATATAGCACATCTTTCATTATGAATTATATCACATAAAATCTCATTAATTTTTGGTGTATAATGAAAATGAATTAGACTCGCTTCTTGTTTACTGGAAAAAACCTGAACTGAACTGAATTCTATTAAAACTGAAATAATAATATAATCATTTAAAAATAGCAATAATTAAAATAAAAAGTTTATAAAAATAATAATGGTTCTAATAATAATAATAATTATAATTATAATAAGTAATGATAATGATTGATAATTTCACTGAACTGATTAAGTGACAAAACATGAGCTTAGTGATTATATATGTAGGTGAGTAATTAACGTTGAGTATATAAGTCTAATCTCGGAAGATGAAGATGAAGCTGAAACAGAGAATAAAAGTCAAAATCAGAATAAGCTCCTTCTCTGCTCTGTTTGCTTTCTATCAAGCACGATTCTGAAATCAATATCAAATCAGACCAAAAGGTTAAGAAACTTTCTAAATCGAAGAATCTCAGAGTCTAGAATGAAGTTGTTGCTGCTCATGAGTATCAAGGCTTCTATACCTATTAAAGCCACTAAATTAGTGGAGGTTTGCCTGAATCTTCTATTGTGACGGTTGGGAGGAGTTATAGTGATACCAGATAATTTCTTCTTCAGAAGAAGAAGAAAGGGAGATTTCATTCATAAAAAGATATGAGCTCAGTACATAGTGAACCTAGAGACCACTACAGTAGAAAAACATGTAACTCGGGGAAAATCAAAACGAATTCTCGATTTTAAACGTTAAACTTGAACACTGCCTAGGAGGCCTGCAAACTTTTTACAGAATCAGCCGATTTATTTAACAAGCATACAATGATAGGATCTCATTAACTTTTTCCAAACACCAAGCAAAGCAAATGACATTTGAATAAACACCTACAACAAATGAAATTAACAGGTGGGAATATGAGTTTGATGATTTTACAACAATAAGAGGTGACTGACAGCCATTGAAATCAAATGATGCTTACCCAACAACGTTCAGGCTTCCATATTGAGAATCAAGTTTCCATCTTTTCCAAGTTCCAGGCCCCAATTCTCCACAAAGAATAACGATTTTGAACCTTCCTTAAAAAAAAAGGCAGCTTATCTTCTTCAACTGTTACTGTGAGCCTCTTTCACAAAAGCCACCTCCCCACCTCCAGAATTCGGCGAAAGCAGCAAGTGCTTCTCTTGATCTTCATCAATCTCTGTTGACTCACGGGGGGTAGTGGTCATCAGGGATTCACTTCCATCTTCTTCTGCATTTAATTTTCAAGCAGAAGTGCTTTAATAAACCTTCCTATAAAAGAATATTGTTCAATAAAGGGATACATACCCATGTATTCATGGTATTCAGGCAACTGTTTTACGGTTGTTACTTGAAGGCTTTCAGGAAGTAGACAACTGCATAAAGCACCTGAATTTGGCAGCAATCAAATGTATGAATGAGTTTATGAACAACAGAAAGAAAGAAGAATCAAAAGGATGACTATTATGAAGAATCAAATGATGTATACCAAGTCGGGCAAGCCGATTTACCCATCCAGGTATCTGTCTACCAACCAGTCTGTCCGAAACATCATCAGTGAAATGGTTGCAATTCTTAGAGATTAGGTGGTAGGTGTCTCCATGATATTCTGAAGCCATGCTTTCAATAAATTCTCGAAATTCAGATGGAGACATCTTTATGCGGCCTAATGGGATTGAACTTCTATAAATGAAACCCGGGCAGCTTTTTGGTTCCACTTCAAAAACTCCACTGACCGGGAAATCATGGGCTCCAAATCCATACTCCTTACCATGAACTGTTCATACAAATCAACAACAAAAAAAACAAGAATTTGTAATCTTAAATTAGATGGTTATCTCAACTTGTATAAAGCTACTATGCTCAAATTGTTAGAGACAATAACTATTCTTGGAACCTTCTCTGTCAGCTTAAGTTTTTTGGTAGAACATGGTATCAAAACCTCCTAGACCAAAAGATTATTTGTTAATAAAATTTCAGAGCAAATTTTTGGAGTTTTACCTATCATAACTATTGGGTTGAACAGTTCTTTGACACAAAAGGAATCATATACATCCATTGAAGAATGAACTTAGAGCATACAAAAAGAAAGAAGACCGATTGTTTTATATTAAGCAAAAAATATACAACACAATAATGATCAGTCCTACAAATTCTATAAATGTAATCTTGACTCTTGGGTCTTCTTCAAGCCCTAAAATTGAAAGGAAATAGCATATTCATGGATGCATAACATGTAAATACAATAGAAACAACCAAGCAAAACCTTACTCACAAAAAGCATAACCCGGTTTCCAATTGAAAGTATAAGAAATATACACATCTAGGACCTAATTTTTGTATAATAAAGCAATTGAAACCCACAATCAGGCTTTTATTGTCTCAATTTCATCATCAAACTAAAGAAGCTAAAAAAGGATGAAACACAGATCATAAAGAAGAAAAAGAAAACGAGCAAGAAAAATCAGATTATGTCAAGAACAAACCTTCAATCCCAGAATGAAATATTCCAAAACCAAACCAATAGGTGTAATTGTTGACAGGTGTGAGATCGTAAACATTTAAAACCACCTGCGTCTCCGTTTTAGTGTTCAAATTATGGTTCTGAGAGCTCGAATCTGAGATGCTTTCTGTCCCCATAGCTCACCAGGAACACTACTTTTCCTTAATTGCAGAGATTCCCAAGCGAAAACCCAAAAGCCCAGAAATATTATGTTTCTTTAGTTCCTACTCCAAAGATGAAAAAAGAGAAAAAGCGAATCTGAGCAACTCAAAGATCCATGTCCAACCAGAGAGGATCAAGTGAAGAAAAATCACCAATTTTTGGATCTTCTAGCTTTTCAAGAAGTTGTTTTTCAAATTTAAAATTAAAGAATTATATGCAAAGACAACCAAGCTTGCCTTCGATTGATTTTTGTATTGGGCGATCAATTATCGAAACACATGCTACTGCTACATTTTATTTTATTTTTATTTTTGGAATAAACTGTAAAAATAACGTCAGGAGTAATTTCACCATTTTAATGTTTAAAATTATAATTTTACTGGTAATGTTGGGAGTTATTATCCCCAACGTTACAAGTTGAGTTAATTTAAAAACAACTAATTAAACTGTCTTTTCTGTTATAAATCTTAACATCTAGAACTTTATTACTAATCGATACTAATTGATCATAAACATATGATTAGATATGAAAAAAATTATTTTTTAATAATATATTATAATTGGATAAAAAAATTAAAATATATTATAGTTGCGTAAAAAAAATCAAATACTTTACCAAATTTGTAAATATTAACTTTCAATTTTATTATTAAATCATAAAAAATATGATTTTTTTTTTAAAAAAAACCAGTTGATAGGGTTTAAAAAAACCCAGCTAATAAGCAATTGATGCAAAATAATTAACAAAATATATGTGTTTTATAATGATGTATGAAATTGACTTAACTTGTCAATGTTAAAAGTAAATATGTTCTCGACTATGTTGGAGGTAAAATTACATCATTTTAGACGTTATAGATAAAATGACTCATAGTTATAAACATTATGGATAAAAATGACTTATGGTTCTTTTCTAGATATGTTTTCAGTTAACTGCTATTTTGAATGAAAGGCCTTTATTTGTGAAAAATTGGTCACATAACGTGTCACATATGTGACACGCCGTGTGGACATTCCACATGAGGCAAGAACTTTTCTACACATCCCACACAACGTGTTGAAACTTCACACGATGTGTGGGATATGCAAAAAAATTCTACCCCCATATGTAATGCCAACACGTGTGGCCAATTTTTCAAGACAATGTTCTTTCATTCGATGTATATTTAATTCAATGTGTATTGACTTTGATGCATACTTTTTTCTCCATCTATAGATGCAGAAATGACGCCTAACATTGATGGTTGGCTTTGAGAAAGTCATTATTGCAGAATGTACCACCCACCCCGAATTGCACCTAAATTATGGCGATCCTTTGCGTCTCAGACACGTGAAAGTGTCCCATGGTTTAGTTTTGGCAGACCATGAAGATAAATCTCTTCTAACGTCTGCTAGTTTTGTTAAGCAACTCGGTGAAGCTGGAGGTTCTTTCACACAATGGCCAAAAGATTTGATTGTTATCCTTGAAGGAAAATAGACAAGCCTAGGCGCAATGAGATTATAAAATTTTATCTATTTCTCTTTTTCCAAGATCCGTTAATTGTTATTTCATACAAAGAGGTATTAAACAAGTGTATCTTTTCTGAAGATTAATCTACGGTTGCAAACGAAGTGTCCGCAACTTCTCAACCGTGTATCACGAACAATGATAACAACAGAAAAGAAAACGATTAGTAACCAACCAATGAATATCAATCTAAATTGATTGCCTCTAAAGGAATCGACACGAGATCAAAAAGAGAGTAAACGAAAGGGTAATTAAGACGAGATGAAGTCGGAAGGAATTCTTAGCCTCTTGAATATGTCATGGCCGAAATTCATAGGTATGGGGACTATTTATAATCTTTCAAATATTAACCTTAATCACATTAGGTTTAATCATTTAATTAGAATCTTATTCCAAATAGGTCTACTAATAGATAAATAAATAAATATTATCATTATATGTATCTATATCTTAATATAAATAAGTAAATGACAATTCTAATCTAATTAGATATTTATTTATGTTATGAATTAATTTAATTAATTAGAATCCTTTCCGAATAGGATTACTAATTAGATAAATAAATAAATATAATTATAATCTTTATTTATATCTTAATATAAATAGATAATAATCATAATCCTAATTAGATATTTATTTATGTTAGAGATTTAATTAATTAGAGATATAATCACATTAAACCTTCTAATTAATATTATCTCATAATCAGATAATTTAATTATAACCATAATCTAATTATAATTATCAATTAAATTATTTCATCCCTAATATATACAATTCGGCCCATATACTTCCTCTTTCTTAGGGGTGAGCAGAATCGAACCGAAAAGACTGAGAAAACCGGATTGAAAAAACCGAACCAAACCAGACCAAATTATATTTTGGTTTGGTTCGGTCCTAATTTTTAAGCTAGTTTGGTTTTTGATTCGGTTCGGTTTGGTCTGATCCAAAACTGAACAAAACCAAACCGAAATACAATATGTACTACTCTTAATTGTAAGGTTTTAAATTAATTAACTAATTATATATAGAAAAGAAAAAACAATTAAACATGTTTTTTCTCTCTCAACTAATTATATATACAAAAGAAAAAATAATTATATGATTATTTTCTTTATATAATTGTTTAGTTAGTGAAGGTACAAGAAGTTATAGGTCTCTAGTGCTTTGTTTGGTTCAAACATGAATCAAACCAGACCAGACTGAAATAATTTGGTTCGGTTCAGATCAAATCGAATTATAATTTGGTTTGGTCCTAAAAAATAGAGGTAATTTGGTTTGGTTTTTGGACCGAACCGGACCATGCTCACCCCTACTCTTTCTTAATTATTATTCCGTCCTCCGGTTTCAAGTCTCATGTGCGACCCATTAGGTTCTTATCGTTGCCAGTCGTATATATTTATTGGGATTAATTCATCCTGATTAATTTCAACTTATATATAACGGAATGACTTCGAGAGATGTTACTAGCAGAATCTTAGACATTCCCCTAGTGCGATAAGAAGTCAGGTTGAATACTGACGTTTACCTTTCCGTATTAGGTCCAATATAATTCGGTCATTCATCAATTATATCCTTTAGACAATTCTTATAACCATGAAACATGTCATGTTGCATATAACGAATAGTTTGTTATACTTGTCCATGTGGAATTAACTCTGAAAGATAAGTTAAGTGAAATCTCCATTTCTACTCTTAACTCTATCACATTGCAAGGATTTCAGTCAATTCACCACAAGCGGCCATTTGGATATATCTTCTACTTATCAGAAGTGATGAATGCTCAATCTAACATTAACTATCCTGCAATTACTTTATGTGATACTCAACCCTGCTCTCACACACCGCATGGCCTCCCCTGTAGTGGATTGTGCTCGCACAGAATCAAAGCATCATACTTCACAATCCAGAATCACTAATTAATGATTGTTTGAGTTTGAGGATTACTTATACCTACTAACACCAATGAGATGAACAGTTGACACTTGGATAAATCTATACATACTATTATCTCAAGTCGGGTCCCAATCCTAATGAACTCATTCACCGGATCCATGTAACTGTCTAGATATCTCTATATTTAAAGCTTGTAAGATCAGCTCTCTATCTCGATAGAAAACACTGTTACATGTAAGTCTCAACAGTAATATGTCAACCCCTTTAACATATTACTTGACTTGGGTTGATTTTAAGTTTATTGACTTATTATAAAGTATAGTCTCACTTCATACTTGTATGAACACTTTATGATCACTCACATAAACTTGAGATTTCTTTTATTTGACTTAATTAGTTCTGATAAAAGATTAGTGCATTTATATAGTTTAATTTACTATATCTTATAAACAAATGATAATGAACAATTCATTTACAAATAGTTTATATAGTCTACAACAATTGTCTATAGGACACTAAACCCCAACAATCCTTCCTAATGTTATAAGGTAACTAACTTCTCAAATTTTTTTTTGTAGGATAGGAAAGAAAAACAAACAAACAAAAACGCTCAACCCGGGATCAGCTTAGGAAAACTGACCCCCACCACATCCTCCAAGATCATAGAAGAGATGAAAACCGGAGGAGAAGAAAGGATAGATAGACCCAACATTCCAGAATGCCCTTCCACCGCAAGACGGTCCGCTACGCGATTTTGCTCCCTATAAATATGAGCAAAGCTAATAGAATCAAAGGATGAGCCAATCCTTCTAATGCCTTTGATTAAGTTAAGGCTATTTAGGCAAATAGCATTGCCCACAGAAATCATTTTAATCGCTTCTAGGTTATCTGACTCCACAAGAAGCTATTTTACTCCCAGATTCTTTGCTAACTTCAGGCCGGAGAAAATCCCCCAAAGCTCTGCAGAAAAGGACGAACTCATACCCAAATTCTGAGAGAAACCAGACACCCACCTGCTACCATCATCTCAATATAATATATGGGAAAATACAAAAATAAACATTGTGATTTGAGCCATTTTCAAACATAGACTATTTAGATTTAAAAGTTGGTAAAAAGGTACATTGAGGTTCATTCCGTTAGCAAACACATGCCAAATTGACTAACAGTCTAAAAAAAAGTTAAAAGTCAAAGGAAAAAGAGTTAATTTATCCTTATATTTATTTATTTTATAAATTAACCCTCCTTATTATCTAATTATCATAAACAAATCCGAAAATAAAAAATAAAAATCAAATAAATCATCTTCTTCCTTTCTCTTTAGTTTCTTAATTTTCTTTCTTCTTTCTTTCTCTTCTCTCTCCTCTCTCCTCTTTGTTAATTTTTCTCTCTCTCAAACCTAAAGAGTTCTCCTCATCCTCTCACATCTCTCTTCTTTCTAATCTACATGGACTGAATTTATCAAAGCTAAACTTACTACAAACCATGTAACTTTCAATTTTCTTTGAGGGCGAGTAATTCAAATTTTCAATAATGTTGTCCTTTTCATCATCTGAATCGTAATAAAATATCGATCTCACTTCGTCGTCCACCTTGCCATCGATGTCCCAGCCAATGTAACCGATCTCAACCGTGTTATCCGATGTGTCGAAAAGCTTCCTTCCTTTCAAATTACCGCTCTCAATTGCTTCTCTTCTCTCTCGGAGTATCTCTTCGAATGTGAAATCGTTGTTTACCTTCCATGCGTCAAATCCATTTTAAGGGGATCTTTTATGTTGAAGTGAATACTATCAAATATGTATAAATCAAGAAGATGAAATGAAGAAGATGAGGAAAGTAGATAACAGAGTACTACTGTAGAGTTTTATTAATGAAAGAAGAAGGAATACAAAAGTTAACATGTGCTTATGTTTAAGCCTTCCTTATATAGGCTTAACCATAAATGGTTTACATTTAACTATAAACTAAAACTATAACTAACTATAGTTAATAAGATATCCTAACAAACCCAACAAACAATTAATCCTATTTATCATTTATATCCCCCCGCAAGCTGGAAGGCATATAAATGTCTTGAATACATAATTGCTTTACTATTGAATCAAAACTAGACCTCCCTAATTGTTTTGTTAATATATCAGCAAGTTGTTGAGATGTATGAACTGACAGTAAATGTATGTCACCAGCTTGAACTTTCTCTCGAACAAAATGGCAGTCGAGTTCAATATGCTTGGTCCGTTCATGAAAACTTTGGTTTTGAGCAATGTATATAGCGGACTTGTTATCACAGTAAATTGCATAAGGCATGTTCTGTTTGTAACCAATATTGTCAAGCAAAAATCTGAACCACTGTAATTCATTAGCAGTCATTGCCAAAGCACGATATTCTGCCTCGCTGGAACTCCTCGAAACAGTGTGTTGTTTCTTGCTCTTCCAAGAAACTAAAGAACTTCCTAAGAACACAACAAATCCTGTCACTGACCTTCTAGTATCAGGACAACCAGCCCAATCTGAATCACTATACGCTTTTAATCGCAATTCTGAATCTGCTGGATAAAACAAACCTTGCGCAGGGCATGATTTCAAGTACTTGACAACACGTAAAGCAGCTTGTAAATGTTCTTCTCTTGGATTTGCCAAAAATTGTCTCAACTGATTGACAAAATAAGTTATTTCTGGCCGAGTTGTTGTTAGATATAACAATTTCCCAATTAACCTTCTGTACCCTTGTTGATCTTGTAATGCATCCCCTGAATCTTTTGTTAATCGAACTGTATTGTCCATCGGAGTTGGTGCTGGTTTTGAAGCCAATAACCCAGCCTCAGCAATCAAGTCTAATGTGTATTTTCGTTGACAAATAAACAACCCTTTTGATGATCGAGCTATCTCTAAGCCAAGAAATTTTTTTAAATTGCCAAGATCTTTTATTGTAATCTTCTGATCAAGAAAGGCCTTGACAGAATCAATTTCCTGTATATCACTTCCTGTTAAAACAATATCGTCTACATAAACCAACAAACAAGTTAGATGCATATTATTCTTCTTTAAAAACAAAGAATGATCAAATGGAGACTGAACATAACCAAATTGAATAAGCGAAGCTGTTAACTTAGCATTCCATTGCCTACTGGCTTGTTTCAAGCCATATAACGATTTTGTTAACCTGCAAACTTTAGTTTTAGACTCGGTTTCAAAACCAGGAGGCATTTTCATATACACTTCTTCATTTAAATCTCCATGAAGAAACACATTATTTACGTCTAACTGAAATATTCCCCATTTCCTAATAGAGGCCACTGCTAACAATAACCGAACAGTATTCATTTTAACAACCGGAGAAAAAGTCTCTAGATAATCTATTCACTCAGTTTGACTATAGCCTTTAGCAACCAGCCTCGCTTTATATCTTTCTAAAGAGCCATCAGATTTAAGTTTCACCTTAAACACCCATTGAAAACCTATAAGTTCTTTTCCTAATGGTAAATCAATAACAACCCATGTGTTATTCAGCTCCAAAGCTTTTATTTCGGCTGCCATAGCTGCTTTCCAACAATCAAACTTTAAAGCCTCTTTATAACTTTTTGGTTCAGGTATAATACTGATTGAAAAAACACATTTTTTTATGTTTGTCAGACAAATTCTCATAAGACAAAGAAGAAGCAATAGGATATTTAACCTGCGTATCCACCGAAACCTCAGTAGATTGTTTGTTTGTCGTTAAGTGAGCCACCCATAACTGATTACAATGATAATCATTTAGATATTTAGGTGCAGTTCGAATCCTAGACGGTCTTGATTGAACAACAGGAATAACACCTGTGTGTCCACCTTGTGTATCACTCTGTGAAGATGCAGCAAAATCATTTGATACAAAACAAGAATGATCATTACTAGAATTTATTCTGCTATCTTCATGAACTATAACAGGTTCAGTGATAGTTCTTGAATAGCCCAAAACCTGCTCAGTTATACCTCTATCTAAATCATTATTCTGCAAACTTAACGAAAAATCTAATGTAGGGTAAGTCAAAGAATGCTTATCATATGGTGCATAAACATGATAAGGAAAACAAGACTCATAAAATATAACATCTCTAGATGTAACATACTTTCGACTAGACAAATCAAACAACTTATACCCTTTAACATTAGGCTGATATCCTAAGAATATAAAAGGTAAAGCTCTAGCATGAAATTTAGTTACCTTATTTATTAATTGTGTGGCAAAAGTAAGACATCCAAATACTCGTAAATGAGTATAATCAGGAGGTTTTTGATACAACATCTCATAAGGGGTTTTATTTTCCAAAACTGGAGTGGGCAACAGATTTATCAAATGTACTGCATGTGCTATACAATCAGTCCAGAAAACCATAGGCAATTTAGCTTGAAAACGTAATGCCCTAGCAACATTTAAAAAATGTTGATGCTTCCGCTCCACAACACTATTTTGTTGTGGAGTATAAGGGCAAGACTTCTGATGTATAATACCCATATCACTGTAAAATTTATCCAAATGAAGCTCATGTGCATTATCAGAACGAATCTTTTTAATTCTGGTCCCAAATTGTGTAAAGACAATTTGATAAAACTGTTGAATAGCAGAACCTGCTTGGTCTTTAGTTTTTAAAAAATATACCCAACTAAACCTACTATAATCATCAACAATAGACAGAAAATAACGATGGCCGTTAATAGATTGCACAGACAACGGACCCCAAATATCCAAATGTATTAAATCAAAAGCAGCACTACTAATAGTACTACTGATAGGAAACACAAGGCGTTTTTTCTTAGCTAAAGGGCATATGGAACAATTAAAATCGGTAGATTTTATTATACCAGGAATATGCTTACACATGTCATGTAACTTTGAACTAGATAAATGCCCTAGGCGAAAATGCCAAATTGGAAAATCCACAGGTGTTTCCACAGTATGAACAACAGAAGAAACAGAACTAATGTTATTAACAGCAACAACAGAATGAACATACAAGTGATACAATCCATTCACCAAACTAGCTGTACCAATCTTCTTCTGGGTCAAAGTGTCCTGAAAAACACATTGATCATTCTAAAAAATTAGTAAACAAGTAGTAGAATTCAATAACTTACTAACTGAAAGCAAGTTATAAGAAAAATTTGGTATGTAAAGAACATCATGAAGAACCAAACTATTCGATAAAATCACTGTACCTTTTTTATTCACAATTACTTGAGAACCATTAGGCAGACTAACAGATATATCAGTGATGGAATGTAAAGAAGAAAACCAATTTAAAGAGTTTGCTACATGATCTGAAGCCCCTGAATCCACTAACCAATAAGAAGAAGTCTGTTTAAAATGACAAACAATGGGCATAGGCTTACCAGTAGCAAACGTAGGTTGTAAGGCAATAGATGCAGTTGGTTGTGCTTGAACCCCATTCAAAGAATGATTATTCTCATGATTTTCCTTCATTTCTGATTGATTAAGCATTGAAATGAGCCTTTGACATTGTTCAGACGTAAAGCCTTGCTGCTGCAAAAAGTTAGTTGATCCTGAAACTTCAATAGATGGTGATATCGATTGAGAATCTAACCCTTCTTGTGTAAACACATTAGCAGCAAAAGACCTTTTCTTAGTAAACTTGAAGTTAGGCGGAAACCCATGTTTTTTATAGCATTGATCAACTGTATGATTTTTTTTACCACAATAAGAACAAATTGGCCCTCCATTCTTCTTATAAAATTGCTTCTTTTGGCCTGCATTCTGTGTTTTTGAAAAATTAACAGTAGAATCAATCCCATCAAACGAAGATGTAGCTCCTTGATGTAACTGGCGTTCATGTTGAACTAACAAGTTAAATGTCTTAGTAATCGATGGTAGAGGATCCATTAACAGTAGTTGAGATTTAACAGAAGCAAAACTTTCATTGACCCCTCTAAAAAAGCGAATTATATAGTCTTGTTCTTGATACTCTTTAGTCTTCACAAGAAGTATTACTCTGTTGTAAAAGATTACACTTACACTGAGGTATCGGCCTGGAATTAAGCAACTCTTCCCAAACCATCTGTAATTTGGTGAAATATTCAGTAATGCTTAAATCTCCTTGATGAATAGAAGAAACCTCATCTTGTAATTGTGAAATTCTCAAAGCATCCCCCTGGGAAAACCTGTCATTAAGATTATCCCCAACTTGACTAGCTATATCAAACCAAGTGATACTCTAGGCAATCGTAGGAGAAACAAAGTGATTAATCTAAGAAAGAACTAACTCATTACAACGAACCCAAGAATTATAATTTGCTGCTCCAGCCAAAGGACATAGTATAGTTCCATCTGTAAAACTAATGTTGTTTTTTGCAATTAAAGCTCTTCGCATAGATCGTTTCCAAGAATAAAAGTTGTTACCATTAAAAACAGGAGTTACCAGAACTAAACTGTGATTCTCATTGGGATGAATATAATATGGACTTTGAGTCAAGCCCATAGATGAATTCTGGAGATTAGGGTTTGAATTTGGAATGGGGATTTCCGTCGTCATATTGAATCGAGTAAAGAAAAGAATGAAAGAAATACAAAATCGTAAAAAAGAACAGATCCAAGAAGGATTCTGGTGATAAATTGCTTAATCTAAAACTGAACTAAACAAAGAAATAGAAAACTGACCCAAAAATTGAATCAGGTGAGAATGAAAATTTGAGATGAATCAACCTTTATGAGAAACCTTCGACATCTTCATGGATTGCGGAAATTAAAAGTTCTGATACCATATCAAATATGTAGAAATGAAGAAGATGAGGAAAGTAGATAACAGAGTACTACTGCAAAGTTTTATTAATGAAAGAAGAAGGAATACAAAAGTTAACATGTACTTATATTTAAGCCTTTCTTATATAGGCTTAACCATAAATGGTTTACATTTAACTATAAACTAAAACTATAACTAACTATAATTAATAAGATATCCCAACAAACCCAACAAACAATTAATCCTATTTATCATGTATTTATACATGATACTTCATGGAGAGTGGTCAAGGAGATGAAGACTTTTGACCATTGTTCTTGAGTCGGTTAACTATCTAGTTTGGGGATTTTATAATATTGTTTATTATGGTTGCTTTTTCCATTACCTTTCTTTATGGTATTGTGATGACCATGTAGTGTTTCTTTATGGTATTGTCAAAGGTAAAGTTACTGCAATTCGATTTAACATGTCTTTTTGTAGTAACTTTACTCTTGATGGATTCAGTCCATGTACAAGATGTGAAAGGATGAGATAAAAGATGGAATGTTTGAATTTTAATATTTATTTTAGGATTTATTTATGATAATTAGATAATAAGTAGGGTTAATTTATAAAATAAATAAATATAAGGACAAAATTAACTCTTTCCCTTTTGACTTTTGACTTTTTTTTTCCAACACCGTTAGTCAATTTGACATATGTTTGCTAACGGAATGAACCTCAATGTACATTTTTTTCCAACTTTTAAACCACATAGTCTATGTTTGAAAATAGTCCAAACCACAAGGTTTATTTTTATACTTATAATATATTAATAATGTATTTCTCTATACATTTATGAATTGAGTACTAATATATCTACTTAATCGGGTACTAAACAAGCATCATTCCAAAGAAAAGTGGCAAAAGGCCACATGTTGATAGTGGTCATGTAACAAATGAGTCATTTGTGGCACTGAAATAGTACTTTGATACCTTTAGGTCATGTTCTTTATTACTTAATTTCAGTATCAATCAATTCAGTCCAGTCATTCAGTCCAGTCATCAGTTCAGTAACTTATCATTACTTATTATAATTATAATTATTTTTCTCTATTATTATAATTATTAGAACCATTATTATTTTTATAAGATTTTTATTTTAATTATTGCTACTTTTAAAGGATTATATTATTATTTCAGTTTCAGTAGAATTCAGTTCAGTTCAGTAGCATTCAGTTCAGTTTTTTTTAGTCATAAAGAATAGAGCTTTTACTCCTTTAAGTGACTTGTGTAAAAGACAGGAACATGTGGTGCTTGGTTTTGGTCCGATTGACATCATTGATTTTGGCAATGTTGGTGAGTTGGAATTTGGTTACCTTGAAAAGATTCGCATCAGGCTTATACAAGATGATATCATTCAGATGCTCAAGGTAGCTTGGCTCGGTGCTCCATTTATGCAAATTTTTATGTTGTAAGATATCTAAACTTTTTGTTTAATTTATTTGAATTTTTAGTTTTTCTTTAAAATCTAACAGCTAAAATTAAAAAACTATATATATGCAGAGCTTTTGGAGATCAGAATGTTGATAAGTCCGAGTCAGATTCTATTGGATTCTTGTGACCAACTAATATAGCAAAAACTGAATTACGAGTGGACTTTAATAGTGTTACACGTTTCATGACATGTGCGATGGAATTACAAAGTTCGAAGAGATTCATTTTGTGTCCTTTCCACCAACAGTAAATTAAATTTAATTATAATTTATTTTTTAGTTGTAAAAGCTATGATTAAATTGATTATTAATCATTGATCTTCAAAAGTATTTTCATTTATTAGTGAGCATTGGGCTCTTCTGGTTATCTCTCTAGATAAATGTCATGAATGCACATTTGATTCAGTAAATTTCGGAATTGCCAACTTTAAAATTAGGCTCACATGAATAAGTAAGAGATAACAAGACTTATATTAAATATTTATTTTTGTATTTATTTGTTTACATTGTTTTAAACATGATATTGTTCTGTGTTGGGAATTTAGAATTTATCAGATACTAAAATGACATCCTAAAAGCCAATATACCTTGCCATGGAGTAGTGAAGGAGTATGATTTCATTTTTTTTACCTTAAAGTTTATATGTTAGTTTGCTCGTAAATGAAATAATTTATTTTTATAACTCCAAAACATGTAGTGTGCACAACAACATGGACTAGTAGAGTGTGGTTACTTTGTGATGCGTTAAAAGAGAAAGCCGATTAAAAGAAGAGTCAACGGTTGAAAAAGGATGGTCAACAGTCACAGTTGCCACCAGGTAACAAAGTGTTAAAATTCAATAGTCATACTATGAAGAATTGAAGTTCGATGACCACAATATTAAAATGGGTAAAGTTCAATGATCATGGGTGTAATTTACCCCAATAGTGTAAGATATCAACTTATATCTTTTTTTTATTATTATTATTAATTTCCATATTGTTATAGTATTAAATCATTTGGGCTTATGACAAGTGGTCTCACTATGATTTATGAAGCTCAGGTGGACTTCGGCCAACGTAAAGAGGAACGAAGGAGGCTTAAGTATAATATAAGTACGGACTGGAGTAATCATTCGGTCATCTCAATGTTGCCGAAGACAATTCTTTAAAAGGTATCTTGCAAGACACATGGGCCAATCAGAATGCTGGATTCCAAGTACACGCTCCTCAATCTCATAAACACAGTGACACGCAAAGATAGGGTCCACTAACCTATCGTAAGCTACCACGTGTCTGAGGTATCACTTTTGTTATCCATAAATAGTAGAGTTGTTCCAGAATCGAGGTAATTCATTCTAATCATTGATAATACTTTCTTTCTAGTCCTTGATATTCTCTTTGTGTATCAACTGACTTTATCATCAGAGAGGGTTCGCCGGTCTCCGACCCCTTTTCTAACGGTTATTGTATTTTCAAGGGACCGAAATCTTGATCAAGAGTGCAAGTTACATAATTACAGTAACACATATATATATATATTAAAAGATAAAGTAAAAAGTAAACAACTAAATATTGTAAAACGAAAATTAAAAACTTGTTAAAAGAAAATCATCTATAACTTACAATTAACTAAAATATGAAATGGTCGGATGGGCTGATAATAATTTTGCAAAAGTAACCTTGGAAATTCTTAAATAGGATGGTATAGTCAAATAAAAAAAATAAAATCATAATCCATAATTAAAATAAACAGTAACTTTTTCTTTAAACTGATTTAAATGAATAGTTAACCTTTTCATTTAGAATCAAACCGAATTATAATATTAATTTACCTTGGTGCAATGGTAAACGTTATTATCGTGTGACTGAAAGATCACAGGTTCGAGTCTTAAGAGCGGTCTCTTACCAAAATATTGGTAGTCAAGAAAACTTGCCTGCAGTACACCCTTATAGTGGGACCGCTCCTCGGACCCTCGCTTAAATGGGGATGCCGTAACCATTAACTCTCATATCTACAAATCTCACCCCTAGTTTTCAACCACCGAAAACATATATAAGATTATATTGTTGCCTCATAACTAGATGAGGCGTTCAATGTGTTCACATAGTATGACTAAATAAGTTTATCTAGATCTATGTTTTAAAATGATTTTAATCTCTATCATAAAATTCTAATAAACTTAAATCTAACCATTATTTATCCATGTGAACACGTGAGCAGCCCTCTTCTTCAATGCACTGTTTATTTTCATTGTACTTGTTAGTTAAGGGTAAAATAGCATCGAGCAACGCAAATTAAATGAACCAGCCGCTAACTGGTCAATATAAATTACTCAAAAGAAAAAATTTCTTTTTTCCAAATTACAGTTTGTTCACCCTTTCGATTAACGTTCAAACAATTAAAATCAAAACTGTTCCAAGTTCGCAGGAACAGAATCCACTTCTCAAGCAAAGAACTCGTCTGTTCCACCTGTGAATGAAACACAGCCAAGGAAGTTATGTCAAAACATCTTCTTCCACTAACATTCCAATCAAGTAAAACATACATCTCAAGCAATACTTACAGCTGGAACATCTTAAGGAAACCATCAAAACAAGCCTATCAAGTTCTGCAATCACGACTCATCAGGTGTTGTCCGCCGCCTAATACGCTCACTGCGCCTCCAGGGCCCTGAACCACCATCTGAAGATTCATTTTCTTCATCTCTAGAAGAAGACCCAGTCTCACCATCATGAGTTTCACCCCAAAGTCTTGTAGATCTTCTCCTGAAACTCAGCTGCCCTCTGGCTCTCGAAGTACCAGACCAACTGCTACTTCTTGGACTAGATCCAGGACGAAAAACTCTTATAAGAAAAAATACCGTAAGCCAACCACCGTCATCAATTGGCATTATGCTCTCTTCACCCCTCTCCTCCCCAAAGGATGAATGAAGTGTACTGATCAAGTCCCCAAGGTCTCTCTGTCGTTCCAGCATCCTCCAGTTACGCTGCCTCTCTGGGTCAGCAACTGTTGGTCGAACAAAGGGGTGCTCTAGCCTCGCATGTTTCCTGAGATCAGAATATGTACCACTAAAATCACATGTTTCACAGGCACAGCTTCTTGATTTTGCATTCATAAAACTACGAGCAGGGTCCATGACAATCCAGTCTTTTATATTACCCCGGCAAAGAGGGCACACCAGTGCTGGTGGCACTTTTTTCTCATCAGAAACTGTTCCCCCAGAGAAAGGCACTTCCTCAAGTTGTTCCCCTGTTACAGTTGATTCTGAGCTCACAACTGTGATTGTGTCTGTGCTTGCATTTGTGTCTGCAGTTGTTGTCCTATTTTCTTCTGGTTGTAGAATTTCTGTAGATGTCTCAGCAAATGATTTGCGGAACTGGTCAAGACAATTTGAGTGACGATAACTTGTATCACACATGTAAGGACGGCATCCTTTGTCATGGGAAGAGCATATGAGGAGAACAGCATTGTGAGGATGTTCCATGCAAACTGGGCATCTGGCATCTTCCCATTCCTTGAAGTTTTCCTCAGTCTCTGAAGGGAGTCTAGGCGATGATAGTCCACCACGACTGGAACTGCATGTGTAAGGAGATGCTTTGCATCTATCGAAAGACACAGAACGATCTCTTCTATCCTTTGGCATTTCAAGACTCCGCAAAATACTAAGCTAAGGTCCAATGCCTCTCAAAACACAGCGACACAAGAATGTAAAGCCTACACAATCACATACAGATCCTACATAAGGCAATCCAAAAGTAAAATTAAGCTGAAGTGATGTCAATCAATGTGAATGAGACCTGAAATACCAATTTCAAACATATAAATAAAGGCATTGAGAGATTAATAGTCCAAAGAGATTCAAGATCCACAACCAGATCGAAAAGTATAGCGTTTTAGCATACAGAAAGACCCCTCCCCCTTAAAAAAAAAGCATCCATGGTCCTAAGAATAACTTTCATAATTATTTGCAACCTATGTTGCACGAAAATGGAAACGGACACTGGGAACATTATTCCTAACAAATATAGAAGACATAACGTAGGGGAACGTGTAAATATTAAAATATAGATAATAAAAGTATAATATTAATGAAAATTTGGTATTTATACTCTACATATGATTGCAACAATAAGCATAAAATAGGAATAATTAGAAATTGTGGAATATAAATTATCATTAATTAAGAAGTTTTAGCTAAAGATAAAGTTTCAATTAGCTAGAATAATAGTCAGAATTGAAATTGGATTGTGTTTTCCGGTGGAAACAATTTCCTAAACCAGGAACCCGTTTCCCACCGTTTCCGTTACTGAAAAGGAGTTCCAATGCAACATAGTTCGCGACAGAAAGATATACCTAATAATATGATTTTCTACCTTTGGTTTGAATCCCAACTGTGAAGAAGTACTTTCAATTCTTTGGTTTGAACATCCAACATCCCCCCTCCACCCCTAAAAAAAACAAAACAAATCTCATGCATAAACACATAGTAGTAGGTGAGTTATTTCTACTCAGATGGCCAGCCTGACGGCAAGCAACAATATCTAGAACAAATATGACTGCCTTCAGACATACTGGATTCATGCGTGCCCTAATTAATACAAATGCACAGAAACCTTGAACTCTCCTTGTATCAAGGTTGAGTTTAATTCAGCTTCCATAACCTCCACAAAAATACCAATTAATTATTGCGATAATGCAGAAAAAGCCTAGAAACATTTAAAACTGATGAAAGTGCTGGGCAACGGCAAACCCGAAACCCTAATTTATTCAGGAAAAAGTCGTCCTTTTCTGTCTACAATTCAAAACCAGGGAAGGTTTCGACCTCGGGAAAAATAAAAAACAAAATCAAAACAAACTCGAAGCTATGCATAACATAAGCAAGCTGGAAAAAACAAAATTAAACAGCCAATTGAACTCCCGACTTATTAATAGAAACATAGAGCAAAGCACAGAAAAAGTATTTAACAAAAAAATCCTCCAGAAAATAGAAAAGAAAGGAATGGATCGAATTATCCGATCGTAAAAAACAGAAAACCCAGATGCAAAGGATAGGTTCAGATCCAAGTACAGTAGGGGAAGAGAAAGAGTTAAAACAAAGGTAGTTTACCTAAAAAGGTGTATAGGGATTGAAAATATGAAGTCTGTCTCTGATTAACTTGTATGAATCGAACGATTAACGAGGGTCGGCGAAGATCATTAGAGGCAAGAAGAGATCCATAGTGATTAAAAGAAAGGGAAGGAGAGTCAGCAAGTTAGGGCATCCATGAGGTCGATCGAGAGAGATAGCAGAGATGAGAAACGCGAGAAATGGGAATAAGAGGAAGGAACAGAGAAAGAGAAAGAGGTAGAGAAAAAGATAATAAATAAATAAATAGTAAGCATCAGCGCAGACAGACCAATTGCTGACATGGCAAATCCGGGTTCGCTAGTCTTTGTGGATGCTATTATTATTATTTTAGATTTAAATTATGATTGCCAAGCCGGCGCCGTTTCATTGTGACTGGATAAAAAATTGACCTCCAACCCAAGTTACTTCGTGATTAATGCACCTTTTGGCCGCTATTAGCCAATTACAAATTTAAAATCTCCAAACCTAGTTTGGCTCCAAAATTCAAAGTTAAATGATGCAACTTATTGATTAACTCTACGTTTTTTTTGGAAGAATTAACTCTATGTTTAGTTTAGTTTTTTTATTTCTATAAAAAAAAAATACAAAATAACCGATGTTGTTTCAATCATTTTCAAACATAAATGATGTGGTTTAAAAGTTAACTAACAAGTATTGAGGTTGATTCTGTTTGTTAAACACAGTCTAAACTAACTAACGGTAACAAATGTCAGTCAAAATCAAGGATAAAAAGTTGTTTTTGTCTTATAATTATTTATTTTATAAATTAATCCTCTTATTATTTAATTATCACAAACAAACCATAAAATAATAACAAAAAATCAAAATCATCATTTACTTATTCTCTCACATCTCTTTTTAATCTATCTTCTTTCTCTCATCAACAAATCAAAACCACAGAGTTGCAAACAATAACTAAAAAGCTTAATGAAATTCCTAGTTTCTCCCCTACTCGTCAGAAACCCAGATTTGAACTTTTTCCGTCATCCGAAAGAGGAAGAAGAGGCCAAATTGCTCATATCGGAAGGTTTGCATATTTCCTCAAACAATCCAATCCCAACAGTTCAATTTCCTCCACTCTATTACAAAACCATCCAAAATACTTCAACGAAGATGAAAACAATGACTCCATTAACTGATTTCCTAGATCAGTTCCATCTGTAATCTGATCCAACTGAGTTAATGAAAATGACAGCATTTAGGAAACCCAGGCACGTTAAACTCACCGAAATTAGTATTCAGATAAGCAGGGCCGTCTTAAACATTTTTGGGGCCCTGTGCTAAATGAAAAAAAAATTGGGCCATATTCATTAAAAAAATTAATACTTTCATATAATTATAATAATGTTTCTACAAAATGAAACACCAAAATACTTTTAACTTGATTTTTAACATAATAAATATAATAAAATTAGATATTGTATAATAATAAAAAAAAGAATTGACCCCCTAAGACTCTTAGAGCGTGACATTCATTTAATTTTTCACATAATAATTAATAATTGGGCCTCTTAAATTTGGGGCCTGTGTAGGAGAGCTCCTTGTACACCTTTCTCCTACTCCCTTGCAGATAAGGAAGATTTTGGCAAATAGAGACATAAGCCAAAGTTCCATAAGCACTCGAAGCAGAGAAAGAGAGATTAGCAGTTCTTACAATCTGAGCAACATCATTCGTCCATCCAAAAAAACTATCTCAGATTACACGGAAAGGTGGACGGTCGTCCTCTTTAGTAATGATATCATTTAAAGCTTGAAGAAATGGGGTTTTAAGGGTAGCTACTGCTAAAATAGGTGTCCCAATCTCTTATTCAGATGAGAGGTTATCAAAATATTCAGTTCTTGGTGGAAGGTCGTGGTCTTTGCTGCAGAAAGGAAGCTCGATGAATCTAGCAGATGAAGAAGAAGTGGCAATTGTGGAACAGAGGTAATTGATATTTAGTGGAGTATTTGCAATTGTGATAGTGAAACCGTGTTTTTGAATGAGTAAAAGATAGATTAAATAGATATATGAGAGATGGAGCAGATGGTGTTTGATTTTTCATTCTTGTTTTGGGGTTTGTTTAGGATAGTTAGATAATAAGGGGGTTAATTTATAAAATAAACAAAATATAAAGATAAAAATAACTCTTTTCCTTTTGACTTTGACTGCCATTTGACTTCTTCTTTTTTTTTACCACAGTTAGTCAGTTTAGATTGTGTTTGCTAACAGAATCAACCTCAACGTACCTGTTTGTCAACTTTTAAACCAACTAGTTTATGTTTGAAAATGACCCAAGCCACATGGTTTATTTTTGTACTTTTAAAAAAAAGTTTAGTTTTTTTAGTGATAACTTGTTACCTGATCTTGGTTACGTGTCCAAACCGTGATGCTGATCCAATGTCGTGTTTGAGCCTATAAAAGAGTGTGTAGGTCAGACGGGGATGGAGTTCGACAAACCCTCTTTGATGCCTAAGTCAGCTTCTGATTTATGACCGAATGGAAGTGTATAGACTAGTTTAGATATAGTAATTAACGTACCAAACTTTGTGCCTATATCTGTGTATTTATAATGTTTGATTAGGTTTAAGGTTGTCATTTTCTTTGGGGATCCTTACAGAGCTAGGATTATTGATCCCTTAAGGAGTCCGAGCCCTGGGAGGAATTCTTTATCTCGTGGGATTCTAGAAGATCCTTTGAAATGCTAAGGTTCGGATCTTGTGGGTCATGTTGGGTTGTTGCTCGATGGCCTTGGGCCGCTTCGATTGTTTCAGCCCTATTGAAGTGTGTCTGGGGCCATCTTGGACGCGGTTCCACATTGACCATCCTTTAAGGTATACCTTTAGCGAAGAAATGTATATTAAAAAATTCATTGAGAGGTTTGGCATGAGGAATTCGAAACCAGTGTACTCCATTAGTAACTCATTTCAAGCTTTCTACTATAATATCACCATAATATGAAGAAGAGGAGAAGTACATGGAGTGTGTTCCTATTGTAATACGATTGAAAACATTATGTAATGATATGGTGTGTACTCATCATATTCTGGCTCGAGCAGTTAGTGTGGTTAGCCGCTATATGTTGTGCCTAGAAAACCTTATTGGGAAGCGGTGAAATGGATACTAACATACCTGCGTGAAACTTCTTAGTATTACCTTGAATATGATAAATCTTCTAATAGTTTGGTTGACTATTGTGATTCTGACTATGCAGTAGATTTCGATAAGAGGAGATAATTGATGAGCTATGTCTTTACCCTTGGTGATACCGCTATTAGTTTGAAAGCATTTATGTATCCTTCAGTTGTGTTGTCAACAACAAAGGTAGAGTATATGACATTATCTGAAGCCATTAAAGAAGCAATTTGGCTAAAAAAATTGCTTAGTGAACTTACAACAAAACAAGACGTGGTGTATGTGAATTTTGATAACGAAAGCGTTATACATTTGACAAAAGATCAAATGTTTCATGAAAGATCGAAACATATTAACATTCAATATCATTTTTTTTAAGTTGTGAGTGAAGGGCAAATTTAGTGAAGAAGATTCATACTTTGAGAATCTGGCTAACATGTTAACTAAACATGTACCATCTAGCAAGTTCGAGTTGTATAACAATTGGTGGGTCTTGGAGTTTGTTGATTATAAGTTTAAAGGGCATAAGGTGAGGAGGATGAATATGAAATTAATAGTTAAGGAAATGATTGTTAAATTAACATTCATGTGTATTAATTGGACTACAAATTTGGAGGTACTAATTGGACCAACTAATCATAAACTATTTTGTTAGATTTATGTATCAATTATGTCTTATAAATATCATATAGCTTCATGATTTTATCATTCAATGATTTTATCATTCAAGACAATTAACAAGTATTTGTAATTTAAGAATTAAGAGAAATTGAGAGTTTGGAAAACATTTGGGCAGAATTTCTAGAAAAATTCTTGGGTTTGTGTGGTTTCATAAATTTCTGTTGTAAGTAGGGATGGCAACGGGTAGGGTACCCGCGGGTAATGTCATTCTCAAACCCTTATCCTTTTATTTTTTAATTATTCGTACCCGTCCCATTACCCTAACGGATATAGTTTTTGCATCCCATACCCTTCCCATTTAATTTGCGGGTACCCTTACCCGTTAAGAATCAATAAATAAAAAATATTACAAATTTAAGAAATTATAAATTTAATAAATCATCAATCTAAAAATTGAATAAATTGAACCTTAATTAATAAGAATAAAGTAGCTTAGTGGTATCACTCAATTGTTAAAAAATAAATGGTTGGGGTTTAAATTTCACATCTTACATCTAAAAAACAATGATATTTATTAACAATATTTAATAACATCGAGATATTATCTATGGGATCAAAGTGGATATTTACCAAAACGATAACGTATTGGAAACACCGGGGAAGCAGTGGCGTATCAAGCAAGTCATCTCGGTGGCGGATCTCTGATAGGGGTCAAAAACCCCTATCTTTGGGTACGGTTTTAGGACGGTTTTTAGTGTTATTTCATGAATAAGCGAGCAATTCTCGCATTTATATGCCTTTGTGTGAGTTAGTTAGGAATTGGAAATGTTTTATTAACTTTTTGTTGTTTAGGCTCGTTTTCTGATCATTTTAGGCAAATAAGGCCAAAATGGCATGTATGATATAATTCCGTTATCTTTTATAGCTAATTGATCCGCCAAAAGTCGCACCAAACGGAGCGTTTGCTTAAAATGAGCGATTGGCGGGTCAATTTAGCCTCGAGACTAATGTTATCTGGAGTTTTCGTGCATGCACAGGAATAAATTCGGGCGAACCTCCAGGGGCCTGCTCGGGCGAGCTGGCCTGCAAGGGCCAGCTCGCCGAGCAGCGCGCCCTGCTCGACGAGCTGACCTGCGGGAATTGGTCAAAATAAGCAGTTTTGACCCCACGACTCCACGACCAGTCCCACGACTTTCCACCTGCATAAGGATGCGAAATAGGTCAAAAAGAGGGCCCGAGCTACAACTATAAATAGAACTTTTCCATTGTAAATTAGATATCTTTCATTATTGTAATTTACTTTAGCTTTCCCCTTGAAGTTCCTCTCCATCTCCTCCATCTTCTTCAACCTCCATTGAAGCTCCTTCAAAGCTGTTCACCGAGGAATATTCAAGGTCCGTCCTTAAGACCTAGGAAGCCGGCTGCAGAGTAGACAGGTTCCCTGAAAGGGATTTTCGTATCTCCTTTTATCTTTCCTTGTTTGTACTCTTTGATACAGTCTATGAATCCTAGACTAATTGTATCCTGTGACATTGTTCTTCGCCTTTAATAATATTTTAGCTCTTATTTTGTTCTATGATTATTTGTTTAATCTTTGTCTTACGCTTTATTCAATTGGATTGACTCATTCAAAAGCCCCAAAATCTAGTAGGCACATATTGTGAGCTGAATCTGACCTAGTCAGAGCCTAGGAGATTGACGACCTCTTAGTTGATTAAGCCCAAATTGCTGAGCCTTAGACCTAGTTTCGGCCTTACAAGGGAATCACGCACTAGGAACTTCAGGAGGGTAAGTAGGGTTAATCGCCTTGAATACAAGTGACTTAGATTAGGTTTTTAATCAATAGACCTAATAACCTAACTTCATTATTATCGTTCATACCATGTTCCTTCGGGTAATTGCATTAGTGAAAGATCACCTAGGAGTAGTATAACTTAATTAGGCGTAGAATAACTTAGTTAGAATTAGCATAACTTAGCTAGGAGTAGCGTAATTCAACCTAGGAGTAGATTAACTTAAACAAACAAACTCAAAACCCACAAAGCCTAGATAACACCTGAGACCAAGTAGCTCGATACTTGTGGTAAATAAGTCCTGTGGATTCGATACCTGGACTTTCCAGATTTTTTAAATGTAAGATGTGGCCAGAATCACCCCGGTGAGGTATGCCACGTCAACTACTACGTACCTAGAGGTGAGAATGTAAGTTACTTGGGTAATTGTCAAAGGTATAATTCTGAACCCCCAACTTACAACTTTTACGATCAGGAGCATACACGATATCCACCGGCGCCATACGTGGCACCCATGGATACCCTTCCATATCCCCCTTCTAATTCTGATTTTTATGGCAGGCAAACAGAGCGTTCAGAAGGAATAATGACCCTCTTAAGAGAGATATCCGTCCGACTAGCAGCCAACAAGGAGGCATGTAGGGCCCTGAGCAACCAACTCGCCACAATCAGACAGGAAGAAAGGGAATGCCAAGAGGTTTTCCTCTCACGAGAGGAAACGGTTCAAGCCATCGCCCTAAGGAGCAGCAAGGAAGTGGACACACTCGTGGCACCTCAATCACAAACACAACCACCACCACAGGTAAGTAGGGAACCAGAAGTGGTAAGCAACCCCGGTCCCGTATCTGAAACTCCAGCTCCTGAAGTAGCTGTAGAAAAAGTAGTTAGGCCTTATACACCAAAACTGCCATTCCCTCAGAAACAGAAAAATGCCAACTTAGATAAGAAATTTGCTCGGTTTTCAGAAATCCTTAGTAGATTAGAAATCAATATTCCATTAATGGAGGCACTAGAGGAAATGCCAAACTATGCAAAATTTCTTAAAGGCATGTTGTCGAAAAAGAAAAAGTTTGGGGAAAATGAGATAGTGGCTTTAACAGAACAATGCTCGGCCATAATCACTCATAAATTGCCCCCCCCCCCCAAGCTTAAAGATCAAGGGAGCTTTACCATCCCGTGTAGGATAGGCAACATGCACATAGATAGGGCATTATGTGATTTAGGAGCAAGTATTAATCTTATGCCTTTATCAATTTTCAGGAAATTGGGACTCGGAGAGCCTAAACCAACAAACATGACACTACAGCTAGCGGACAGGTCAATCGCACAGCCTAGAGGCATAGTTGAAGATGTATTAGTGAAGGTGGATAAACTGATCTTCCCGGTCGATTTTGTGATCCTCGACATGGAAGAAGATGACTCCGTCCCCATTCTTCTCGGGAGACCGTTCCTTGCAACCGGTAGGACATTGATAGACGTCCATGGAGGTAAATTGGTCCTAAGGGTGCAGGACAAAGAGGTAACATTTAACGTTTACGAGTCTATGAAATTTCCTCAAGAGCGTTCCAAAAGTTGTAATTTTATGGATGCACTAATAGATGAATGTATTGAGGAAGTTGACCTTAACATAAAAAATGCCTCTTTAGAACTCGGTCTAGGTGGTGAGGAATTTGAAAACTCGAATGAACCATTTGAAGACCTCCCACCTGAAAAATGTTTACCTGTTGAATTAGAACATAAGACATACTTGGCATTGAAATATCTAAATTTTGACCCTAAGCTTTCAGGTGAACTACGGTTAACTCAGCTGCACAAACTGGATGAGCTCCGGTACAATTCCTACGAGAACGCCAAGCTATACAAAGAGCGGACCAAAAGGGTGAATGATAGGAAAGTACAAAAGAAAACCTTTCAAATAGGCGATCAAGTACTTTTTTATACAACTCCCGATTGAGATTCTTCTCTGGCAAACTCAAAAGTAGATGGTATGGGTCATTCTCAGTCATCAACGCGCACCCCTCCGGAATGGTTGAAATCGAGGGGAAGGATGGGATCACCTAGAAAGTAAACGGGCACCGTCTTAAGATTTATCTTGGCAAAGATAATTCGGACGTGCAAGTTCTGCGCCTGCAGACAATTACATACCCCCCGGCCGATCAGTAAGTTGTCTTCTCCACCCTAACTTTTTGCACTTGTACTTTATGGTTTGTGATGCAATGTTGGAACTTATTGCACATTTTTAGTGTGAGGAGGAGGGGTAGACAAACTTACAAAAATTGTATAATTTTTAATTTTTGTTGTGTCGTGTATAGTTTAGTTTAGCGTTTTCGGGTTTTATTTATGTTTTCGCATGTTTTGGACCTAAAACCGTGAACCTCATTCGAATCTAAACTTCGTTATTTGTCCTTGAGGGCTGAGAACCGAATCTAAGATTGCATGACAACTAGTTTAGGTGTAGGACACAATCCTTGTATCTGTAAAAGCATGAGCTAAAGTTTGCATTTAGACCCTACTTTTGAAGAAATGCTAAAATCATTACTTAGGTAGATAACTTAAGAATTGAAGGCATGTGATGTTAAACTTGAGTTTGGGGAGAACTAGTAAACACAAAATTGAAACCCAAAGAATTGTGAGTTGAATTTGTGCCTAAGAGCGAACATCAAAAAGCTCTTTTTCTTGACATTTTTTTGTGAATGCTTTGACTTGTGGAAAGATTACAGATTTTGCACCTAATACTGTGTTGAACCTACATGCAATGATTTGAGATGATAAACGATGAATCAGCCTCATTAGAATTAACCATTTTCTTTACCTTATTTTCTCTTTTTCATCCACTCTAGGAAGCCCCTTTGAGCCTATATTTTTGTAGTTTGTAGATTTTTCTTTCGTCCTAACCCAATTTTTGCAAACCATCACTTGGTTTGTTACCTAACCCAGTTTTTGCAAAGCTCGCATTGAGCATTTGCTTTCTTCTAACGCTTTATCTTTGTTTATGGCATCATAGTAGCAAGACAAAAGGCTAAGAAGTGAATGAGCATCACTATCCAAAAAAAAAAGAGAAAAAGAAAAACAGAAAAAGAAAAGAAAAGAGACGAACAAAAGAAGGAGAACTCTATCTCCCAGTTCTTAAAATTAGAACGTCTCAGAAAAGAAAAAAAAATATATGTAAATAAAAAGCTCAATCACTTCACAATTTGCTAAAGCCATCTTTAAACTTTGTTTTTCTAGCGCTAGAACTCCTAACCCTTGTTGTACCTTTAACCCTCTAACCACATTACAACCCCAATTCGAGGCTGTTTTTGATATCATCGGAGTCATGTAGCATAGTAGAGGAACTCGGATGAACGTGCAAAACCAACGTAATCCTAAGCAAGAACATAAGCCGAAAGTAAACACTTTAGCCACCAAAATTGTGTGAATTGAGTGAACTACCTATGGTGAGGTGTTTTATTTAGCTATCCCCTTAAGCTCGTTTAATTAAACATGTGTCCTTTTTCTTAAAACATATGACCTATGATAATTGAAATGCGGCTTTTGGATATCGTGTCTCTACTTTGTATTTCCGAATGCATGTAATTACAAATGCTCGAATTTGTGTCAAGTACCTAGTCAAACCGGGAGGTTTTCTAGCTTGCTTGTGATTGCGGGTTTAGTTTTTTAGTTTACTTGGGGAAAGTAAAGTTTTAAGTGCGAGGAGGTTTGATAGGGGTCAAAAACCCCTATCTTTGGGTATGGTTTTAGGACGGGTTTTAGTGTTATTTCATGAATAAGCGAGCAATTCTCGCATTTATATGCCTTTGTGTGAGTTAGTTAGGAATTGGAAATGTTTTATTAACTTTTTGTTGTTTAGGCTCATTTTCTGATCATTTTAGGCAAATAAGGCCAAAAATGGCATGTATGATATAATTCCGTTATCTTTTATAGCTAATTGATCCGCCAAAAGTCGCACCAAACGGAGCGTTTGCTTAAAATGAGCGATTGGCGGGTCAATTTAGCCTCGAGACTAATGTTATCTGGAGTTTTCGTGCATGCGCAGGGATAAATTCGGGCGAAAATTACATCGTGGAACATTGAGCAACCATGTGGAAGCGTGCAGGGCAAAACGGCTCATCGAACTGGCCTTTTTAGGCCAGCTTGAGCGAGCTGGCCTTTGGGCCAGCTCGGGCGAGCTGGCTATGCTAGCTCGCGACGAGCTGGCCATTATAGGCCAGCTCGGGCGAGCTGGGGGCCTGCTCGCCACGAGCTGGCCTGCAAGGGCCAGCTCGCCGAGCAGCGCTCCCTGCTCGGCGAGCTGACCTGCGGGAATTGGTCAAAATAAGAAGTTTTGACCCCACGACTCTATGACCGGTCCCACGACTTCCCACCTGCATAAGGATACGAAATAGGTCAAAACGAGGGCCCGAGCTACAACTATAAATAGAACTTTTCCATTGTAAATTAGATATCTTTCATTATTGTAATTTACTTTAGCTTTCCCCTTGAAGTTCCTCTCCATCTCCTCCATCTTCTTCAACCTCCATTGAAGCTCCTTCAAAGCTGTTCACCGAGGAATATTCAAGGTCCGTCCTTAAGACCTAGGAAGCCGGCTACAGAGTAGACAGGTTCCCTGAAAGGGATTTTTGTATCTCCTTTTATCTTTCCTTGTTTGTACTCTTTGATACAGTCTATGAATCCTAGGCTAATTGTATCCTGTGACATTGTTCTTCGCCTTTAATAATATTTTAGCTCTTATTTTGTTCTATGATTATTTGTTTAATCTTTGTCTTACGCTTTATTCAATTGGTTTAACTCATTCAAAAGCCCCAAAATCTAGTAGGCACATATTGTGAGCTGAATCTGACCTAGTCAGAGCCTAGGAGATTGACGACCTCTTAGTTGATTAAGCCCAAATTGCTGAGCCTTAGACCTAGTTTCGGCCTTACAAGGGAATCACGCACTAGGAACTTCAGGAGGGTAAGTAGGATTAATCGCCTTGAATACAAGTGACTTAGATTAGGTTTTTAATCAATAGACCTAATAACCTAACTTCATTATTATCGTTCATACCATGTTCCTTCGGGTAATTGCATTAGTGAAAGATCACCTAGGAGTAGTATAACTTAATTAGGAGTAGTTTAACTTAATTAGGCGTAGAATAACTTAGTTAGAATTAGCATAACTTAGCTAGGAGTAGCGTAATTCAACCTAGGAGTAGATTAACTTAAACAAACAAACTCAAAACCCACAAAGCCTAGATAACACCTGAGACCAAGTAGCTCGATACTTGTGGTAAATAAGTCATGTGGATTCGATACCTGGACTTTCCAGATTTATTACTTGATAACGACGGGGTACACTTATCCCTTAGTGAGCCTTGCGGTACCGAACGCCGCGAGGCGCATCAATCTCCTAGATTCCACCACGCGCTATCCGTAGTCAAACCTACGCGAGATCCGCCTACGCGTCTCGATCCGCTCGTCCGAGCCGATCCCCAATAAAGGTAATTAATGAACCGTTAATGAGCTAACGGCCATACTTAAGGGAGATCCGTAACCGCCATTGATGAGGCATTAATGGAGACTTTCTGGTTACTGGAAGTTACGATCACATGACTATAAATATCTTGCACCCCGAGCTATTGAGGTACACATTCATTCTCTTCCTTAAACCCTACCTCTGTCAATATTGTTTATTCTCCTTATTCCATACTAACTTTGGCATCGGAGCTTCCCCCCGTCGAACCCAACGACGCCCCCACAGGGAAGAAAGTTGATCAGAAATCCATCCCTAGCTATCAATTGGTGCGGTGAACGTGGAATCCTAACCTAATAAGGATTTCGTTCACGTTTTAAACATGACAAGCGGAGGGTCTAATCCCTCCACAGGAACAGAAACACCATCCATAACACCATCGATTAATCTCACTACAAATGCTGGACGCGTTGACCCTGATGCACCCACCGTACATGGTGAGGGGAGCATGTCGCCTGACTCCTTCATTGAAATTTGTGCGGGATCCATCGGAAGAGAGCATGGACCCACCATGGAAAGTCGGCTAAGGTCTTACCTAATGATTCATCCATTCACTCTCCGTCGTCCCCATCCGGCTCCTACGCCATCACAATGGCAGAATACTCTCATAGGACCCAATGATCGTGACTCGTCGTTTTTTCTTTCTCACCCTGCGGATTCCACAGTTGTCAATCCAGTGCTCGCCAGTAGCCAACCGTTGAATCGAAGGCTGTTTTCTGAGATTCCAGAAGGGAGTCAAAGGAATGATCCAACTCTTCCTAGAGGCACCACAAACCCTGGGATCACCATTGGCAGTCAGGAGGGTCGGAGGCACAAGAGGCATAAAAAGACACATGGAAAGGAGCGATCTCAATCCCCTTCTTGCCCTCGGCATGGATCACCACGGCGAGGTAGATCTCCTCCAGCATCTGACCGAAGGAGAAACGAGCGGCAAGCTGGATTACCTCGACAGGATAGACAAAATCCGCCACCAAATCAAGGAGAAAATAGGCGAGCTCCTCCTAGCGGACGTGGCGGAGGTGGTAGAAGGTCACCATCAGACCCATCATCCGATTCTAGCTCTTCGTCTTCTCAAAGTAGACCACCAAGCAGAAGACGTCCTAGGGAGAATCGACGTACTATGGAGGAGCAAATCAGAGCCGAGGTACGCCGTCAGAACGAAGAGAATGTCAGGCATAACCCATTCGCCAACCGTGATTCGCCTTTAACAGCGTGGATCGAGGCTGAGGAAACCGAGAGGCACTTTAAGATTCCTAACATCCAAGTCTACTCAGGTGAGGATAATCCTGAGGCCCATGCAAGAAAGTATCGCATGTTGCTTGGCCTTAATCGAGCCAGTGAGGCGGTGTTGTGTCGGATGTTCATCACTACGCTCAAGGGTCCTGCTTACGATTGGTTCCAGTCCCTTCCCCCAGGATCGATAGACAGCTGGGATCAGTTAAGTCGAGAATTTTGTGCAAAATTCGCCGGATGCATTCCTCCAGTGGTTAAATCGCGAAAGCTCTTTGAGTTAAAACAAAAAGAGAATGAACCCCTTCGGGAGTATGTTGATAATTTCAACAAATTGTGTATCCGCATTGTTGATGTAGATGTCTCCATGGCAGTAGAAGCGCTGGTGAAAAACACAACATGTAAAAGCTTACAAGAGGATTTAATCAGAAACAAACCGAGGAATATGGCGGAGCTGATAGAAAGGTGCAAGGACTTTATGGAGGTTGATGACATCCGCAGAGAGTCTATATCTCCACCCAAGAGAGACAAAGGCGAATCTCGTCGACGGGACAAGGAAAAACTCCCTGATTCATCATCCCAAGGTAGGCGAAGAGGATCTAGAAACAAATCTGCATACATCCCGTCATTTACACCGTTAAATGCCTCCAAAAGTGAAGTGCTAATGTGGATTGAGAATAGCCAACACAAGCGGAGCATTTCATACCCCGAACCAAAGGGAGGGGAGTACACCAACACGGGGGAAAATCCTAAAAATTATTGCAAATACCACCGGAGGAATGGTCATGAGACGGATGTATGCTGGGAGTTGGCCAGAGAGATAGAAAGGTTTATCGAAAGGGGAAAGTTGGACCGGTTCGTCCAAAATGATAGCAAAAAAGGCGACGGTGATAAACCAAGAGATGATCCGAGAAAGAAGGCAAAAGGAGTCATCAATGTCATAGCGGGCGGACCAGGATATCAACCCGCGCTAAAGAAGGCAAAAACCATTGCTCTCGAAAGGATGTCACTCAACCGCCCTTTCGCAGATGTAGGCCCAGAGGTTCCTCCTCACGCAGACGCTCTGGTCATCACCATGATGGTGGAAGGATGGGAAATGAAAAGAGTAATGATCGACACTACAACGTCATTACAAGAGGGGCATTCGCCAAGCTCAAGATCGATCCTATTCAGGTGGAGACCACCATTGTAGACATCCTGGGAGTAACAGGGCACACAATCCAGACGAAAGGGCGGGTAATGTTGGAATGCGAGTTGGCAGATGAAGATCAAGTCTGGAAGGGAGATCTGGAGTTCTCCATTATGGATGGTCAGTTGGCTTATAATGTCATCTTGGGATGACCTTTCATCTTAGAGGCAGCTGCTCTCATATCCATTCGTCATCTAACCATGTACATCCCTACTGCCATGGGAGGAGTAATGGTCAAAGGGAATCAAAGAGTTGCTCAGGAGACATATTCGGCATCCTTGACGATTTGCCCGCAATCCAAGGATGATGAAGAGGAAGAACTTGTCACAATGGCCCTGGGAGATACAGAGATGTTTCTTATGACAAATGGAAAACAGGTACGAATCGCTAGAGGCTAAAAGATGAGATTAAGGTAGATATTACAAAGGTTCTCCTCGAGTCGGAAGTGTTGGTCCCTTATAACGTGACAAATTTAGTTCCAAGGGGGGGATAGGAACTATTTAAAATTTTGTCCGTTT